>NC_056734.1:1012732307-1012914807 GCF_019279795.1 Protopterus annectens | reverse complement strand
CCCAGCACCTCCCTGAATGCTGAAGGTGCTCTGGCCAGGAATGGCTGTAAATGGCAATATCATCTAGGTAAATAAGGGCAAACTCTCCTGCTCCTGCTAGGATATTATCTACCAGCCTCTGGAAAGTTGCTGGGGCATTCTTCATCCCAAAGGGCATCTTTGTGAACTCATACAAGCCAAAAGGAGTCACAAAGGCTGACTTCTCTCTAGCACTGGGCATCAAGGGCACCTGCCAGTAACCCTTGGTAAGATCAGTGGTTGTAAGATACTTAGCCCCACCCAGCTGCTCTAGGACCTCATCTGTCCTAGGCATGGGGTAAGCATCTGACTCACACAGAACCTGGTGCTGCCATCTGTTAGAAAAATATGTATTTGAATATATGTGAAGTGCTAGTTTAAAAGCAAAGTAGTATGTAATGCATTTTATTCTATTAATGATATAACAAAAAGGATGAATTCATGTGTAACTGCAAGAAGTTTTGAAACTGCAGTGTGGCTTGTAGCAAGTTGACCTCTGACCCTGGCAGCTGCTAGCTCAGCAAGTTTTAATGTTTATGCTTTTCACAAGTGATTATCTGCTGGGTCAGGAAATTAAATATGTGAAATAATGAAATCTTCTGCTCTTTCCTGCTGGGATGATTTGGCCTTGTGTATGTGTTACTAGATAACATGCAGCTGTTGGGAAAGTGTTACAGGGGAACAAAGAAGTGTATTAGAAGACTGAATCTGCTATTGTATTCGAACTAGTCTGAAGCCTTGAAGAAGTAACTTTACAAGAAAACATTATGTCTGACCAGGTGGTAAGCAAGGCCGTATTGTTACCAGAGGAAAACTTTTTTAAAATATACAGCATCAGCATTAATTAATGAATAGAACACTGTAAGCTAAAGTGATGTAGATGCTCTGTGACATATCACGTCAGTAAGGTGGGCACAACTTGAATGTAAAGACTATAAAAATTGTGTACTTCCTGTTTCATGTCAGACAAAATTCTGTACTTGTACGTTTTTTGCCTCCTGGTGTACACTAGTAGACTTTTGAACCTGAACCTCCTGTGTATTGATCTTTTTATTTTACTTAACAGTTTGGTCCTTCTTTAGCCTGAAATCCCGTCTACCAGTGGTCGAATACTGCGCAGGAGAAGTTACCAAAATGGTTCTTCTTGGGTGAAAAGACCTCCGACTGAATTGTCGTTTAAAGAGGCTGGCCACTTTCTGATCTGTGGCCGAAGAGCGGATCCTGGACGGCTCAATACCGGAGGCTCAGGTAGGAAGACTTTTGCCTTTTTTCTGTTTTAGATCAGGGACTAGGTTACAGTAAATATTGTTGTCAAGATTTGTTATGCAGATCAGGGACAAAAGGAATTACTGTGTGTTTGGTCACAGATCAGGGTAACAGAATAAGATAGGCAGTTATTCTAGATAAACTGTGAAAAGGAACTGAAATTTTGATATCACGTGATAAGAAGGGTTACGTAACATTTTCTTTTAACATGGGAAATCAGTGCACTAAAACATCGCGAGATCCGCCCCTAACCGAAGATGCAAAATATATGCAATCACAACATTCTGATAATATTAGGTATTATACGAAGTGGGTTAACAAATATGAATTCGATGGTAAATTAGATAAAACTTCACTGGTTAAACTCCTTATGCAACTGAAATCTAATGCGGGAGGTCAGGCAAAAAAGCAACGCCAATTAGGCATTCCTCGGGCACACAGGTGGATTGAGGAAGCAAACCGTAGGGAACAGAAGACTAAAAATTAAAAAGCATTATTTTTAGACAAAGAAGATAATAACATAGTAATAGCAACAGCTCCTCCTCCCCTGCCCCCTCCATTGCCTTTTTCAGGATATGAAGCGAGTGGACAGGCTGGTCCGCCTCCGCGTTATCCTGAGGTCTCAGCGAGACCACAACCGTTTGTTAGAGATCCTATTGAAACTAGGTCCCGAGCGCGTAAGATACATGGGGATGCAGAATCGTATCAAATAGAGAGAAACCTACAGGGTGAGAATGAGGAAGAGATATGTCTGCTTATAGAGGTCCCAAATCCTCAGGCAGGACAGGCAGGGCAGGACCCAACTCTCTTAGTATACAGACCATGGACACCGGAGGATATCCGGAAAGCTACTGAGGGAATCCCCCATCCGAAAGTTAATTTTACAAAATTTTTAGAAGATTTGCAAGGCATGAGGTTGAGTTACCACTCGAATGGGGAAGAAGTAGAAAAAGTGATCAGACAAATTATAGGTCCAGATTGGCACATGATTTGTCACACCTGGAATCCTCGTAATGCAGAGCTTAAACCACTCCCACATAGTGACGCAGAACTAGACAACAGAGTGAAAGGTCTTACAGACCGAATCTCTGAGAAATGGAAACCTAGAGCAGACTGGACTTGCATTAACCAATGCATATAACAATGAGACGGTAGATGGGTACTATGCTAGATTATTGGAATGTTTTAATAATCATAGTGGTATGACGGTTCCTGAAAATCAAGTGAATGATTCCCCGTATGAACAACAATTGAAAAATGCATTTTTAAAAAGTTGCATTGCACCTATCAGCAGCTTCATTACGAAGCACATGATAGACCATCGAACAGGTAGGCTACAAGCCTTACTTGAATATGCTAGACATGCTGAAAGACATTTTAATAGCAAAAAGAAAAAGAAGGCGCAAGTCTTCACTGCTGAAGACGGAGCTGAAGTATTTGTGTTACAGTCAGGTAAAAAGGGAAAGAAAATGCCCAGGGAAATAAACAGTCTGACAAATGGTCAGAAGATTTTGAGGAAAGAAAAAAGAGAGGTGAATGCTTTAAGTGCAGGAAGAAGGGACATCTAGTGAGGGATTGTAAACAGAACAAAAAGGTAATCACTGAAGACAAGGGAGATGAGGACTGACTATATGATAGTGAAGATACATCATGCAGAAGTCAGAAATCATCAGGAGAAGTTAATAAACAGAAAACAAATGTAAATGTAATAGAAGGGATAGAGGAAGTACAAGTAGATATGGAGGATGAAGAAAGTGAAATTTTGGATTTAGCATTATTGAGCCTAGAGCTCTACTTAGCAGATACGAAACCGGAAGTTACACTTCTGGTAGAGGGAAGGGAAGTCAAATTCCTGTGTGACTCAGGAGCGTCACGGACCCTGATACACCCCTCCAAGTTACCAGAACATTCTGAATCACCTGATTATATACTAGTGAAAGCTGCGAATGGACAGCTATACAGTGAACCACTTTCCCATGATATAGCAATAACTGACCCTGTTTCAGGTATGACCCAAAGAAGTAAGATTGTTGTTTCTGCAAAATGTCCAGTAAACCTATTGGGTAGGGACCTTATGCAGATGTTTGGCATAGCAGTAGTTCCAACTGTGCAGGGTATGGAGGCACAGAGACAAATGGATACTTTTGTGGTGCGATCGGAGGGTGAAACTTTTTACTGGTACAGCCGGGACCTAGTTACGACTGGTCCAGGGGCAGTAACCGAGGAACTGATGAATGTAGCCATCAGTAAAGCCCCCTCCCTTGACACTGATCGTCAGCATTTGTTACACTGTACTCTATACTGCTGTAATACGCCAGGACCTGATAGAGAATATGAGCAAGAATTGTTCAGAAATTGTGCAACTAGATTAGTATTACGTACGTTATACTGGGATACTGAGGGGAACAGTGTAGTTAGCTGTTCATTACCTCAAGAATTCCTTGCATTATATAGGTCAAATCGATTGCCACATGTCAGCTTGACAAAGAATAAAAATGTAAAATGGGCAGACTTAGGAGAAAAGGTAACAAGATGGGAAAAACAGACTGACTTAGAATTGTCAGAACAGGGAATACAGAAACAAAAGTTGAATTGGTTGATGCAGACACACCCGGCTGTACACTTGCAATCTAGCGAGGACAGCTGATTAGCTTTTTTATTAGAAGAAGAAGAGTAAGCTTTATGTGAGATACCAACGACTATTTGGTCAACAGGCAAGTCAGATGTAGGACTTATTCGAACAGCAGGACCAGTTATAATTACACCAAAGTCAGCATTTAGACCACAGAAAAGACAATACCCTTTGAGAAAAGATGCAGAAATAGGAATCAAGCCTATAATAGCAGCATTACTCAGGGAAGGAGTACTGGTAGAATCTCCTGATTCACCATGTAATACACCCCTATTTCCTGTTAAAAAAGCAAACGGGGAATGGCGGATGGTTCAAGATTTACAAGCTGTAAACAATGCAGTGATACCCAGAGCACCCACGGTGCCAGACCCACATACTTTGTTAAATGAATTAAAACCGCAACAAAAATATTTTTCTGTGGTAGATATCAGTAATGCTTTCTTTTCAATACCTATACATCCTGATAGTCAATACTGGTTTGCATTTACGTTTCAGGGTAAAAGGTATACCTATACTCGACTACCACAGGGATATTGTGAGAGCTAGCAACCTGGCAGGGTTTACCCCACCAGGAGGTAGTCAAATTCTACTTTACGTAGATGACATTTTGCTAGCAGCCCCCACCCAGCAGCAATGCAGGGAAGATACTGTAGCGCTATTGAAATTCTTAGCAACACAAGGACACAAAGTGAACAAAAGTAAGTTACAACTCTGGAAATAGCAAGTTAGATACCTAGGATATGTGATATCCAATGAAGGTAGGATATTAGACGAGAATAGAAAGACAGCAATTTTACACGCACCCAAACCAGTAACCAAGAAGGAAATTATGTCCTTCTTGGGGACAAATAATTTTTGTTGGAGTTGGATACCAAACTATGCTTTGGAATCTGCTCCACTGGCTGACTTGATATATAAAATACCAATGGCAGCACAAGATTTGTTACAATGCACACCCGAAGCAGAACCGGCTTTCTGCAAATTGAAACAATTGATAGCTTCTTCATTAGTTTTAGGACTCCCATATTATCACAAATGGTTCTTTCAGACCGTAGATTGCAAGCAAGGATATATGACGTCAGTGCTGACACAACAACATGGGGATAAGCAACGCCCCATACCCTATTATTCATCACAGTTAGACCCAATGGCGCGATCTTTGCCTCACTGTGTACAAGCAGTAGTTGCAGCTGCAATGGCAGTACAGGCCTCAGCCTCAGTGGTATTATTCCACCCTCTCACATTGAGAGTGCCTCATGCAGTCGCAATAATCTTACTGCAAGAAAAAATAGCATACCTCTCTCCTGCTAGACATCTTTCATGGATGACTATACTGCTGAGCCAACCTCATATGACAATTGAATGATGTACGACATTAAATCCATCAACATTACTCCCAACTCCTGCAGATGGCACACCGCACAGCTGCCTGCAGGAAATTGAGCAGTTAGCCTTGCCTAGACAAGATCTCACAGATATGCCCTTGGATGATGCCGAGGTGACATATTACGTGGACGGCTCATGCAGAAGGGGCCCTACAGGAAAGAATCTAGTGGGGTATGCAGTAGTTACAGACACTGAAATTTTAGAAGCCCAACCCTTACCACATAACTTGTCAGCACAAGCAGCAGAATTGATAGCTTTAACACGAGCATGTACTTTAGCAAAAGACAAATGTGTAAACATATATACTGATAGTCAGTATGCTTTCTCTACAGTACATGTATTTGCGCAACAATGGAAGAATAGGGGAATGATAACATCTAGTGGAAAACCAATTAATCATGCGCAATTTATTTTGGAATTATTAGAATCTATCCATTTACCTACTAAAGTAGCTATTTGCAAATGTGTAGCTCATACAAAACAACAGGATAAGATTTCGAAAGGCAATGCGAGAGCTGATGCAGCCGCAAAGCAAGCGGCCTCAGACTCAGAAACTTTACTTTTGAATGAGGAATTACAACCCTCTGAGATTTTAGATTTAGACATGTTGAAAACAATGCAGACGCTTACTACAAAAGCAGAAAAACAAAAATGGGAAACACAAGGCGCAATTCTTGAAAATGGACTGTACATTTCCAAAGAGAAAAAACTATATTGCCGTCTAATTTATTTAGGTATGCAGCTTTGATGAGCCATGGGCAGTGCCATGTCTCAACAGGGGGGATGGTACAGTTAGTAAACTGAATATTCCAAACATACGGATTCACAAACTATACAAAAACATTTTGTGCAGCTTGTCATACTTGTAACAAGCACCATGCACAAGGGGCATTTAAACCTAAGCAAGAAAGTTTTCCTATACCAGCGTATCCCTTCCATACTATCTGTATGGATTTCATAGAATTGAATAAGTGTGAAGGGAAAAAATATTGTCTAGTCATTGTAGATATGTTTTCTAAATGGGTAGAAGCTTTTCCAACCAAGAATCCGGATGCAGCAACAGTGGCGAAAGCCCTGATAAAAGAAGTAATCCCTAGATTTGGCATACCGGAAAGGATTTATAGTGACAATGGCACACATTTAGTTAATCAGACAATCCAGCAACTTGGAAGATTTTTTGGAATCTCCTTGAAAAACCATTGTGCCTACCACCCACAGTCAGCAGGACTGGTGGAAAGGTACAATGGAACTCCTAAGAACAAACTTAGGAAGTTAGTTGATGAGACCCAGAAGAATTGGATATACTGTTTGCCTTTAGCGCTGCTGAGTATGAGAACAGTTCCAAATGTGAAGGGTTTGACTCCTTGAAATGGTTTTGGGAGAGCATATTATGTGCCTCAGTGGAAAGCTCTCATGCCTGCAGAGCAAGAGGCTGACAGTTCATTAGCTAGTTATATGAGGAAACTGTTAACAGATAAATCTGTTTTGCAGTTTAACTCTTTTTCAGATAAGGAACAGACCAGACCGGTGGAAGCAGTTTTGGTTCCGGGAACGTGGGCGTGGTTAAAAGTGACGAAGAGGAAGAAATGGGCGAGTCCAAAGTGGGAAGGACCGTACCAGGTACTGTTGGCAACACCTACTGCAGTCAGAGTGGCTGAGAGGACGTCCTGGGTCCATTTGACACACTGCAAACCGGTAAAGAACTTTCAACTTGATAAAAACTTTGTGACTGATATACAACAAGGGCAAAATGGCCAAGAACAAAGCGAATAGAAATAAAGATCAACCCCAGAGATGTTGCCCAATCATTTTGTTGAGTATAGATTTATTGACTATAATTGTGACAATTTTCCTCTTGTTGTGGTTTTTCCTACACTCAACCACACAAGTGAAAGTGGGAAGACGTGACGAAACATCTATAGACTGGCATCCAAATTTTAACACATATCTAGCCATGAGACATGTATATGCAGAGACTATGAACATTTCAAATTGCTGGGTTTGTACAGCTATACCATCAGCATATGGAGGACTGATAATGTCCGCTGTCCCTCTGGTGATAAATGAGACTTGGGAAAATTTGCTTTCTGACACAGGGACTATGAGATCACAGGACAAAATGGCTTTGTTTTTACCTGTCACACAAAAGGGAATTGTATGTTTTTATAAAAATGACACTCTCCAGGTGGGCTGGAGCAATTGTAATATAACAATATCTTATCGGTGTTATATTAAGACTAGTAATGGCAATACCCTTTGCAATACTAATTATGACTCATATTTGAACTCAATGAAAACAACCATGAATGAAATTCGCAAGAATCCTGTTTTATTTAAACAATTGTCAGTTATAAACCAGAAAATGTTTCATGCAGGGTTAATGCGTATTAGTACTAAAGTAGAAAATTGTTATTTTATTTGTGGGAAAAAAGCATACAAATGGCTACCTGAGAATTGGTCTGGCAGTTGTTTTTTGGGTTATCTGGTTCCGGCTATTAGACATACTGCAGAATTACCTTTGGGTAAGATACGAAACGTGAGAGAAGCAGCCCGAAAACCTGAAGGTCCAGTTGAAAAGCATGTAAATCCAGTAGGACGGATCGAAGCTGGCTGGAAAGACCATAATACCGTAAAGGATAAAAGCAAATTGACTCATATGGACTTGAGTGACGGTGTTATATCTTGGGCAGGAATATTCCCGGCATATGGAGCAGTCAAATCAATCTGGGAGTTGAGGAAGCTGTCAAAACTTCTCGAAGTAATGAGTAATGCAACTTTCTCTGCCCTAGAACTGGTGACTGATGAACTGAATGCAATGAGAACTGTTGTACTACAAAATCGAATGGCTCTTGACTTCACCCTAGTGGCAAGAGGTGGTGCATGCGCGCTTATCAAAGAAGAATGCTGTGCATACATTCCGGACAATAGGCATGAAATTAACAACCACTTAGAGGTATTTCAGCAAGTATCAGCCATAACTGAACCAGGCCCAAACCCACTGATGGACTTCTTCCAGAATCTATTTGGGGGGTGGGGTTCCATCCTAATGAATATTCTGATTGCTATTTGTGTGGGTTTACTCCTAATAGGAGCATGTGTTTGTTGTGGAATTCCCTGCATGAAAAGATTAATCAAAGATTTTATTGATGTATCTGTTACTGAAACTTTGTACCAAGATATTGAGATTGAAAAATTGATCTCAGACGAAAACTTTTTCTGAAGTACAGATCAAATGACTCACCTAGCTGAAAATCCTTAGTGGAAGAGGTTAGGAGACGAAATTACATTATGCATACTTCAAAATAGAATAAAAAGTATTAATAGGAGGGAAAATGTTAGAAAAATATGTATTTGAATATATGTGAAGTGCTAGTTTAAAAGCAAAGTAGTATGTAATGCATTTTATTCTATTAATGATATAACAAAAAGGATGAATTCATTTGTAACTGCAAGAAGTTTTGAAACTGCAGTGTGGCTTGTAGCAAGTTGACCTCTGACCCTGGCAGCTGCTAGCTCAGCAAGTTTTAATGTTTATGCTTTTCACAAGTGATTATCTGCTGGGTCAGGAAATTAAATATGTGAAATAATGAAATCTTCTGCTCTTTCCTGCTGGGATGATTTGGCCTTGTGTATGTCTTACTAGATAACACACATCTGTTGGGAAAGTGTTACAGGGGAACAAAGAAGTGTATTAGAAGACTGAATCTGCTATTGTATTCGAACTAGTCTGAAGCCTTGAAGAAGTAACTTTACAAGAAGACATTATGTCTGACCAGGTGGTAAGCAAGGCCGTATTGTTACCAGAGGAAAACTTTTTTAAAATATACAGCATCAGCATTAATTAATGAATAGAACACTGTAAGCTAAAGTGATGTAGATGCCCTGTGACATATCACGTCAGTAAGGTGGGCACAACTTGAATGTAAAGACTATAAAAATTGTGTACTTCCTGTTTCATGTCAGACAAAATTCTGTACTTGTACGTT
This sequence comes from Protopterus annectens, assembly GCF_019279795.1. Lineage (NCBI taxonomy): Eukaryota > Metazoa > Chordata > Ceratodontiformes > Protopteridae > Protopterus > Protopterus annectens. The sequence goes on along the minus strand of NC_056734.1, from coordinate 1,012,905,519 downwards.
TTTTGCCTCCTGGTGTATAGTAAACTTTTGAACCTGAACCTCCTGTGTATTGATCTTTTTATTTTACTTAACACCATCCTTCTTTGGCACCAGCACCATTGGGGGAGGCCCAGGGACTGTTGGACTCTTGAATTGCCCGTCGTTCCAACATCTCCTGTACCTCTTCCCTCAGAGTCTGTCTGACTCTTTCAGGCACCCTACAAGGGGCCTGCCTAATAGGCCTATGGGGTCCTGTATCCACCTGGTTTCCCAGTGAACTTGTCCCCAAATTCCTGCAACACTGCTCAGATTTCCTGAACCCGGATATGAGATAGCTGCTGGGACATTGCTACCCCTTTCACTGAGGTGTCAGCCTGTGCCTCACTGAGGAGATCAGTCACCAGATCTCCCTCAGACGTCTACTGCAATCTACTGCAAATGCTCAGCACAAGGGCTTCCCTATCATGGTAAGGTTTCATCATGTTAACAGGTACAATTTGTGCCCCTGTCATCTGCCTAGCAGTTCCACCATGTAGTTAACATCACTTACCTTTTTTACCACTTTGTAGAGTCCCTCCCAAGCTGCTTGCAGCTTGCTGTGCCTGACAAGAATGAGAACCATTACCTGCTGCCCCAGAGCATACTCTCTAGCTCGAGCATTCCTGTCATAGCACACCTTTTTCTGTTGTTGGGCTTCTGCCAGGTTCTTCTGGGCCAAGCAAATGAGTTCCCTGAGCCTTGTCCTGAGGTTTACGACATATGCCACAACAGACTCCTTGTAAGACTCACACTCTCTTTCCACTCATCTCAAATTAAATCTAGAGGCCCCCTCACCTTTTGCCCATAGACCAACTCAAAGGGTGAAAAACCTGTGGATTCCTGGGGAACCTCTCTGTAAGCAAACAACAGATGGGGCAAATATTTTTCCCACTCCCTCTTAAACTGATCTGCAAATGCCCATATCATGGACTTGATTGTAGAGTTTAACCTCTCAACAAGACCATTCGTCTGAGGATGGTAGGGGGTAGTCTTCATGTGCTTCACCCCACAGGACTTCAACATACAAATCAGCAGGTCGGACATGAAATAAGCACCTCGGTCAGTCAGTATTTCCTTTGGGAAACCTACCATGCTGAAAATCTCTAACAAAGCATTTGCCACCTTATCTGCCTCAATGGAGGACAAAGCCACCACCTCAGGGTATCATGTAGCAAAATCCACTACCACTAGGATATACTTTCTCCCTGTGGAATTTGGAGTACTCAGAGGACCCACAATATCCATAGCTACCCTCTGAAATGGCTCCTCAATCACAGACAAAGGCATCAAAGGAGCTCTCACCTTGTTTCCTGCCTTGTCTACCTTTTGGCACTGCTCACAGGTCCTGCAGTACCCTGTTACATCTCTGGAAATTCCAGGCCAATAGAAGTTCTGCATAATATGCCTCTTTGTATGTGTTATGCCCATATGACCTACAAAAGGAATATCATGGGCTATGGCTAGTAGCGCTAGATGGTAGGCTCTGGGCACTACCAACTGCTGTACTCTCTCACTTTCTAGCCCTCCCTCAGGGGTCTACTCTCTGTATAGTAACTCTTTGTCACAGTATACAGATTCCCCCTTTCCTTGAGAATCAGGTGCCTCCCTAGCTACCTGCCTCGCCTTGCAATGTAGGGTCTGAAAGCTGAGCCTATCTCAACTCTCTCCTTGTAACCCTTCCCAGCTCCCCTTCCACAGGAAGTCTGGAATCCTCTGACAGCAGTGCCTTACTGTCAGCCTGAGTACTACTACTCACCTCTACCTTTGCAGTTAGCCTGTCCAAGGGAACATCAGTACCCCAAGCAGCTGTGGCTCACCTTCAGTTTCACTGCTACAGAGTAGCTCCCTCCCTGAAGTAACCACCTCACCAGTCCTGGCTGCAAGTATGCAGTCTGTCTGGGTCTCCCCCAGGCTACCAAACCCACATGCTTGTCTCCTAGCCTGACTGCGTGTAACTGCATAAGCACATGGTACTGCCTCATCCACATCCTTCCCTATCAGAGCATCTGCAGGATGTTAGCTCAGCACCCCTGTTGTCTCAAGACAACCTACTATGTGCATTTTGTCTTTCCCACTTACTGGCTCCCTCACCTTTTGTTCCCCACCTTGCCTCTTTGGACACCTGTATGACCCATTGCCCCACTGGTTGCATTCAAAACATGTAACCCTAGGTCCTGGACGTGTACCTTGACTAGTGGCTTCCCCTGCTACTGGCAGATTCTGTTGGGGCAGTCTCTGCTGCCCACCATGAGTTCCTTTAGACCCATGAGCAGTACTGTGGGTCCCTTTCCTGTGCAGGACTGCCCTGCTTGCTAGATATAGATCTCCCTTCTTCCCCAACACCTTTGAAGTAGTACATTGTCTGTCAGCTAACCAGATCCTCATGTCCTCAGACAAAGTGCTAAGGGCTTATTCCCCTCACCAAAAGTTCTGCCAGCCCTTCAAAAGTGGTGACCTGACATCCACTCACCCAGCTATGGCAATAAGTGCTCACTTCAGCAACATATTCACACACACTTTCATCTGCCTCATGTCTATGCTCACAAAACTTTTTCCTATATGTTTCAGGTGTTAGCTTAAACAATTCTAACAAGTGATATTTTACAGCAGTATAATCAAAACATGCAATGTCAGACATTTTTGACAAAATAGTTATAGCTTTACCATGGAGTAAGGGGGACAGGAACCGTACCCAGAACCTTTGGTCAACACCATACTGTTTTCATACCCTCTCAAGCATATGAATGAAACTGTAAAAATAATCCCCCTCTTTAAACTGCAGAAGAAATTTACTGACCTGTTGTGCTTCTGGGGTTCAGTTACTCCCTTCCCCTTTGCCTTCATGACTCTGGCAAAGAGTCAGCATCTCCTTCTTATGCTGCCTCTGCCTCTTTTTTCCTCAGCTTCCAGGCATAGCAGTTTCTCATTCTCCTAAGCCTGCAAACGTCGCAGTCTCTCAGCTGCTTCTATCTCCAAATGCCTGGCCAACTCAAGTCTCTTAAGCTCCAGATGGATTTTTAAGTCCTCTGCAGAATTGTTGAGCTGTCCATTCTCCAAGGGTATTATATCTCCACTGCCAGTCTGATTGTCCTCCTGGTTGCAGTTTTCTGATGCAGCTGTAACCAAGGCTGCAATCAGGTCTGCCTTAGGTTTCCATACACCAGTCCCCTATCCTGGTGCATCTCAGCCAGCTGGCTCCTTGTCTGCTTTCAATACTCCTCTGCAGACATGCTGCCTGTTCACCCTGACTAACTAAGCTGACAAAAGAAATAAAACAATTGTGATCTGAACTCTGTGTATTCACTGCATGGCTGATTTAAAGTACAAAACACCTTCAAAGCTCGCTGTACCCAAGGTACAGGAATTCACTCTACCCACACCACTACAAGCCAGTTAGTATTTGCAACCAATTAATATGTGATGTGGATATCCCACCACCATCAAACAATTAATATGTGATGCCCATGCCTTGGCCCAGCAATCAAGGAGGCTCAATCCTCACCACTAACACCAGTGAGGGGCATCTCATATAGGAGGAAAGGATAAGACATATACACAGTAAAGTCCAATTTCCCTTAAGAGCACACAAAAATCACAGTCAGTCCGGGGCTGGTCACTCCCTTGCTCTCCAAGTCCCCAATAAGACTCCCCACTGGCACAGCTATAGGGTCAAGATCTCAGCCAGCTGGGCAAGCTAAAACCTCCAGCAACCTCTCTGTCAAACCAGTACTTCAGGTCCCTGCCCAATTAGCTGACACACACACACTTTAAGATAAGAGTTTATACAACCACACAGACACTCATGGGGAAGGCTGGCACAGGTTCTCCTGCTGTGCCCCTTTTACCTAGACTATACGGTAGAAATCACTGCCACCACCCAGCTAATATTTATCAGCTACTCAACGGCCCTTAAAAGGGTGTCCAATTATTACTGTGCAATATTATTATCCAATTGGTAGTATAACTAAACAGTCAAGGCTTATTAGAGTGACTTGGTACAGGATCACTATATACATGCAATGTACTCTTAGAGCTTAACTTATCTCTACACAAAACAGCCACAGTTAAAAGGGTTTAAAAATATTTAGTAATAAATAATTAAAAACAGAAGACAATACTTTTTACTACACAGTGCTAGTCAAGAGTTCAGAGATCACAGAGAAATACTTAAAAACAATTCAGTAGTACAGTTCTGACATCAAAGAAAAACACTTAGTTTAATCTTTCTAGTTTCTAGCTATTTCTAAGAGAAAATACAAGTATAAGATAAACTTACATATAGAAATTAGGCAGAGTGCTGATGAGTTGGATGGTCAAGACAAAAATGCTTAATGCCCTCTGATTCTCTCTGTTTTTAAAATCACATTCCTGGTTCCATTACATCATTCTTCACACTTCCCTGGGACCCAGGCTAACAGAAACTACATTTACATTCTTAACATCTCCGTTTGTCATGTTGCAGCTGGTCAGGAAGCAGAGCAATAAAAATACATTTGCATGTTTAAAATCTAGCAATTTAACTCTTGGTTAAATCAATAGAATGAATGTCTTCACCTAGACAGGCCAGAGCCGACTTTAGATCAAAGGGTCACAACATGCTTTACTTGGGTCAGCAGAGTGCACTGTTGTTCCATTTTTGCAACATCATTTTTTTCCATTTAAGGCAACAAGCCTGTGGCGTACATTAATATTTACAAATGGCAGAATTATCTATAAAATTCTATCTGGCTAGGCTGGCAGTCTTAACAGTATGTATAGACAAATCTATATATAATACGTCATTTTGAGCATGGAGCAACAGAATTGCACTCTGTTTAATTAAGTGTATGAGCATGCCCAGTGGAATTCTCACTACTTGTAAACTGACTCCAGGCCACACCTACCTGTACTCCTGTCCATGAATTTGTGTGTTACAGACAATGACATTTGTCCCAGTTTCTGCAGTACTGCACTTCATTCAAATTGTCTACGGCATTCTTCAGCTGTCTGATGTAAGTAATATATGGCAGAGATTAATAATGTTACACCACACACAGATTGACAGTCTGTAAAGAAACAACATAATAATAGTTCACATCCAAAAGATGTGGATACTTCTAGATTAGAACCATCATTTCCCTCACACATGCTAACTTCCCTAGTCCACTAAGCCACACAAGCTGCCTAATAGAGAGGGGTCATTCATCACACAATCATCAGCATAAATATGTATATTGCATTAAGCGAGACATACAATGTATGATCAATTTCTATGTTACTACCCTGAGACTGCTTGGACTGCTGATATACCATTGATGAGTTACTGTTAAAGCAGTTATGTGGGAACACTGCTGTGTTAGGGGTGGGTGAACAACATAGCTTGTTCTGCTGGGATGCACAGTAGTCCAAATATCATGCCACCTCACTGTCTAACATCTCCCTTGCCTCCTGTACTGTATATTCCATGCATGAGGCCTAGTGAATATTAAAGGACACATGATAGTGGAATGGGTAACTCTAGTCCCATGTGAATATTGCTTCTGTCCAAATTGCCCACTATATTTACTTGCATAAATGTAGCAATTCCATACATACAATGGCATATCATAATAAACCTTACAGGTACTGTGTAGGTTAGAGACTTACCTTGCAAATGCAGCAGTTGACAGAACTGTAGTTCAGGGCTGACACTGTTTGATGCAAGCAGTACACAGCCAATACATGGACATGTGCAGGTTATGTGGGTTGCCAGGCATCAATTTTAATTACTGTATGTGAGTAGGAGTAGGCTGTCAGTTCCTAGGTCCCTAGGTTATCAGTGAATGTGTTATGCATTGTCTCTAAGTCAGGGCATACTGAGCACACCTACTTCTGCTTACAAAGACATCAGCAGGGTTTCCTCCTCCGAGTATGGTTGTGGCTGTGTTGCTAGGCACTGGTGGGGGGCTGTGTATCCCTTCCCTTTGCTGATCTTGCTACAGCTGTTTCCGCAGGATCAGATTGTGTAGCATAGCACATACTGTGTATATATGTGCACATGTGGCTGGAGAGTACTGTAGAGCTCCACCAGATATATCTAGGCATTGGAACTGTGACTTCAGAAGCCCAAACAAAATGCTCTATGATGTTCCTAGTTTGTGCATGTGGCACATTATGGTGTTCTTCCATGGGTGTGTGTGCATTTCTTATGGATGTCATCATTCATGGTTCCAGGGCATAGCCAGCATCCTCCAGTAAATGGCATGTGGGATGTCCCCCCTAGCAAACATCTGGTACAGCTGTGTTGTATGCCAGATATGGGAGTCGTGATAACTGCCAGGGCTGCCAGCACACACATTCAGGATAATCCCCTGGGCTTTCACATGACCTGGCAGTTGATGGAGTGGCATCCCTTGTGGTTAATGTAGACTCGACCCTGCTCACCAGGTGGTGCCTTGATGTGTACATGAATGCAATCTATTGGACCGAGTACTTCAGGGTAGTGTGCTACACAGTAGAGCTGTTGTATATTACTGTCCCTCACCCAGGGGAGAGGGGAAAAGATATGTGTTCACTGACATGTGGTAGCATAGCATCCAGTAACTGGTGGAGTATCCTGCATGCAGATGCCTGTGAAACCCCCATCCTGTCCTCAGTTGGTCTTTGGAAAGTACCAGTAACTAGTACCCTAAGGGCTACACATACCTTTATTTCCACTTGGACGGGTTCCCCTCTGTTAGGTCTGGGTCTGTGTTGAAGGTGACAGAGCTCAGTGAGTTCTTGTAGTATGTCCCTGTCCACCCTGTAGAGCTGTACAATCTCCAGCTCATGTAGCTCCTTGAAGGTTACCCTGGATCTGAACACTCTTATTCTTCTCTGTCTAGGCCTACTGTCAGCAACACTACTAGCACTGACTTCAGCATCTAACACATACAGATGTAGCAGATCTGCAGCAACCCCTAGTATTATTTCAGTTAAAATTCCCAAGTCTGTACTCCAGTGGTCCAGAGTACTGGGGAAAATCAGAATATAGGGTGTATGCATACTTTATATAGGCCTGCTGTAGGTCTAAAATGTGTAATTGGCTAACTATAATGCATTCCACCTGCCTACAATATAATTAAAATCGTTTAATGGCCCTGTTTTAGTGGGCTATGTGGGGAGCCGTGCAAAAACGAGCACCTGAGCTTAAAAGAGCATAGAAGTAACAGGACACACCCTCCTGATGTCAGCAACATCCTGTGTAAACATCTACATAGTCTAAGAGCCTACACGAAGGGGATATGTGGAGCGGACACAATTACTCCTTTTTGCTATTCAATAAATCCACCTCATCTACATACAGCCCTGGCAGCCTGGAAACTACATGCTTCATAGCCTTATAACCTTAGCAATAGCAACAATGCACCATTGTATGGACCCAATGCAAGTTCCTACAATACATTTCTGTCAAATATTATAAAATCCTTTTTTTTCCTATTTTTTTCATTTTTCTATTTAGCATGTTTGCACATTGCGGCATGTAGCACAAACATTCTGAGATTATTAAAAAAATTATTAATTAAACTTATTCCTTTCCTCTTTCTGACATCCACAATAATAGTTTTGCTCATATGTGTATGTAGGACAACATTTTCAGGGGATTACTTCCACATTTATGCAGTTTTACATCCCCTTGTCTGTCTAGACTCCTGTACACTGAATTTTTTCTCATACACTATGGACAGTGACACAGTCTGAACAGAAGCCTTTCTGCTTGTTGGATCACTCAACCTGCCTCATTTGCATGACATTCACCTGCTTATGAGGCAATTTGCATGCCACAGAATTTTCCATGTTTGCACATGTATGCCCGCTGCTCAGCAGTGCTTACTAAATCTAAAAATGTTTGGGGCCATGTAGGCATCACGGTGAAATGCCTACATGAAAAAAAAAAGTGTACGATTTATTGAACTCCCACCCTAATCTTTATCCTGATTAACCTCCTCATTCACTTCACACTAAATGCCCTCTCTCTGGTCTTCTCATTCCTTATACCCAATTCTGTCAGAAAGCCTATTTTCCTTCTGCCAGTAAACGCTTTACAAAATGTTATTCATCACTAACTTATAACATTTCCTGCCTGAACCAAGTGGCACTAAACTACTTTAAAATGGAACCAAACAGTTAAGTTATTAAATCAGTCTTCCTGTCAGTTAGTCAGACATGACTAAACAGACAGCATCTACCAAAGCTGACAATTTTAGTGTTCAGTTTTCAATGTTCACTGCTCAGTGAATCAAACTTCGAGCCTACTAAAGCCCTTGAAAGAGTTTGCTCCATGTTAAAGAGGGATCAAAACTCTTTTTCCTACCCAGTCATCCAGACCCTTCGTAACATACTCAAGTTATCGATGTTTCATATTGCTAGTGGCAATGCCTTCCACTGTAAACCTGTTCTGGTATGAAAAGATCTCTTTTTTATTGGTATTGTAGATCGATACCTACACAAACAACTTCTTGTTCCTAATTTTGAAAGTGTGCTCCTTTAATTCACCACCTAAGTCAGCTGCATAACTACTGCTATATACCACTCTGTGTATCTGTGCAACATCTCCTCATAGGAGCCGCTAACTTATAGAGAACAGGAATAGTCCCTCCATCCTCTTTCTATTGCCATAATGTCCTAATCTGCCTCATACATCACCTCTGTATTCTCTCATGTCTATTTATTTGTGTAATATTGTATGAACACAGTGAGGCACAATATCCAATAATTGGCCTGACCATGGATTTATAAAGGTGGAGAACTACAGCATCCTTGCTAGAAACTGTTCATAGAATATCTCTGATAAAACAATAACATGTCTAGTTATAAACTTATAAATATATTGCAAGCAGTAATAAAATAATATTTTTTGTACTTACGTTCCAAATGTATTTACCATGTGAAGTAATTTTAGCTGAGTGAAAGGATCCTCATCAGTGGGCTAAGCCAGTGAAAGACAATTGGGCAAGCGCTCTTTATGATGATGATGTTACAAGCTGACATTGTAACTCAATGCAAAGTAGTAAATGGTCATGGAAAGTGCCAAAGCAAGGTGCATTTAAAATATAAGAACTACAGCCTAACACTGTGTGTGTGATACATGGAGATCACGCACAGGCTGATGTCACTGGAAAGTTCCTAGTCTGAGGAGTGCCCCAGATGCCAACATACAGGCAAATAGGGATTAGTGAATGCCAAATCCGGGCTATCCTACAGAGACAAGTATAGAAGTGGAAATTCCATGAGCCAGTAATACTGCACTGTGCCCTTTCTACAGGCTCTTACATACTGCCTGCATTACCCCTCTCTTCTTCTGCATCAGAATGCCACCACGTCCAAACTAATACATTTTGCAATGGTACTGTTAAATGTTATCTCCACATGAAAATACATTTCTTTCCAGAAAAAGCAATGTTATATGACATGTAATAAACATCTTAGTGTTTTTAACTCTGGCTGTTTTGTTTACACAGCTATTTGTGGCACTGCTATTGGTAGTAATGCAGTTTGCCAATAGTGCCAGACATTAGTGTTTTATACTTGATTTTGTTTCAGAAAGTGCATGTTGATGCAAAACTGTTTTCCTCTTATTAGCTTTTTAAAAGTGTCCGTTTTTTGCTCTGTTCCTCCCACTCATGCTTCATACAATTCAGAAAACACATGTTGATACAAAATCTGTTGTTCTGTTTAACTGTATAACAGTTTTAATTGTGTCCCTTTATACTTTTGTCCTGTCCAAAGTAAATATCAAAATTCGCCACCACACTTCCAAGCAGAAGCCATGGCTTTGTCAAGATTTCTTGTGCTTAAAGGTTGAGAGGTATGATGGCTAGGCTTATAAGGGCCCTAGTGGTCATTAGTCTAGTATACACCTATGGACCTATGAACCATTGTGCCACTCTAAGGGTAATTCAATGGCTGGAATTCCTACATTATCTAACCTACTCACAATTTCCACAACTCCATACCATTGTGTATAAACCTAACAATGGTTCATCCATTTCCAACTCCATACAAATATATAACCCTTCCAGGCCACTATATTCATAATTCAATTACTTATTACATGTATCCAAACCCAACAATTCTGCTGGCAAATCACCACTCTCCCACCATCTCGCTAAATCCTGGAACTTTATCCCACTTGCAATACGACAAGAACACTCTCTAAAATCATTTAAAACTCAACTAAAGTCCTACCTACTCACTTGCCAACTCTGTAGATATAATGTTCCTAGATAATCTCTAAACCCTTACTGTCACCACTCTTTTATGAAACAGGCCATAATACAGCTACTACTTCACAATATCTAACTATCATCTATCCCGCTCTACTATTGCTTCTATCTCCCTTTTACCTGGACCTCTTCAATACTCCTTCCTAATTTGTAACCATCTTCATCCTATTACCTCCCATCTTCTACTCAATATCTATCTACAGATGATTCCAATTAAAAGTAACTAGACTCTTATAAGCTTGATATTAGCTAATATTTTACTCTTGTTTAACTTATGTTTTCATTAACTGTCATATCATTGCTATTCTATATATGTTCATTTACTACTCTTTATGTGCACATTTAATAGTCTGTGTATGTACATATATTATTTTTTGATTAACTATTACTATGTATGTATGTGCGTTTATTATGTAAATCTTGTATAACTGCCTTATACTCATTCTGTAAAATGGAGCATTTCTCCCCAAGCCTCTGCTGAAAATGAGACTTGTGATCATTTTGACTTTCTTGTTAAACAAAAGCAATAAATAAATAAATAAATAAATAAATACATACATACATACATACATACATACATAAAGTTCTTTGATTTTCTAGTGAATCACTGAAGATTAGAGTCAATGAATAGTGACATAAAACCTGTTATTATCTTAACTTTTTAAATGAATTAAAACTAAAAATAAAACAGGCTTCATGCATATCTAAGACTGGCCTTTGTACTGAAGTAAGATAACCCAGCAATGCATTCATGAGTGCAACTTACATGTGGTCCAATGTTCTCCATTATCATAGTCGGCTTTAGGCACCAGTGAACCCTGCGGGCACTGGGGGCCCGTGTTCTTGGAGTTCCCCAAGCACAGCAAGTTATCTTATCTTGATATTTTTTTAACAAGTCTATCAAACCTACAAAACCTAGTACAGCAACTGTGTATGCTTAATAAACCAGGTGGGAAATAATAACTCTTATTTAAATCTCCTTTAACATTCAAAGATATCTCTGGTTATACTCACAACATTTTATCAAATAACAGGCTTCACGATTCCATTAAATATTTTACCACTGGCATAGTGCTTAGTTAAACCCTGCTGGTGACAATTCTGTCCACTAAAACTACCAACATAGCCAGCTTTAGGTACCTGCAATAACCATGGCTGCAAGGGAGGCTCTCTCAATCATCCTTGACTGTGTGGAGGCTGCACAAAAGCTGCTGCCAGTTGGGGAAAAATGAAGAGAAAACATTGATTCATTTTTTGCTTACAATCTTTTACCTGAACAGGGCTATGATGTGACCCTGTTAAGATAAAGCTGATAATGAACATGAGTTAGGTAAGCAGATATCAGCAGCCCAGAGTGACTGATCTTAGTGCACCCCTGGACTTTAAGGAGACGATGCTTTCATGCTTACACTTATCAAGGGTATCAGAACTTGTTAAAGATTTGGGATGCATGGCTAGGCTTAAAACGCCCCTTGTGGTCGTTAGTCTAGTAAACATCTATGAACCTATGAACCAATCTGCAGGCATGGTTTTCTCTTTCAGGGAGTTTTATAAATACTGGCAGAACACAAAATACCACAACTCTCAATTTCTTTACTGAAGAATTCTACGCAATGCCAAAAATAATAGCAGAATAAAAGCTAATAATCAGGAATATGTTTTAAATATTACTCTAATTAATTTGAAAATTTAATAGAATAACAACTTTTCCATTAACATGAATTTTTTTGGACAATAAGAAGTAAAAAACTCTGACATCTGGATTTATTGACTGTCTGTGATCTTGAAAGATTTACCAGCAAATCAAACTTTTTATGAAGGACAGGGAAAATTTATGAGGCAAAATCAGGGAAGGTCTGTGAAATCAAGGACAGTGCATCACTTTTCAATGAAGTAAGTAAAAGTGACTCACTCCTACTGCTGTTTGATGACTGCTACACAGCAGTCACTTAGCTGGTGTGGTAGTAAACGTGTTGCATAATGCATTACTATTTGCCAAAATAAGTACAAAACTATTATTGCTATGGCTTATACATGTGTGTGTTTAAAAAATATCACCGACTTTTATCTGTGCAAACACCCAATAATGCAATAATACATTATTCTTCGGGTTCCTATTAAATCAGCGAACACTTAACATAGCGAACGCTGTTTAATTGACCCTGTTTACTCGAAATGGCGAAATCCTGAAAGCACAGAACAGCGATTTTATTTCCCCTGGGGAAAAAAAATCGCTGGGCCATTTTCAGGACTTTGCCATTTCCTCCGCTGTGGTGCGATCTTGAAGTTGGTATATTTAAGTAGAGGGGGTGTGGGGGTCAAAGCCCCCTACTTTATTTTGTGTTTGGGTTTTTTTTTAACGATTTTTTTCCCTGGGGGAAAAAAATCGCTGATCCGTGTGTTGGACATTTTGGTGTTTCGACACATTAGGGTTGATTATACAGCATTTGCTATTTTAAATGTTCGCTGATGTAATATAGACCTTTATTCTTCTGGGTACCAGTAAAAAATGCAGCTAAGTAATTATATTTTAAAAGTAAAACATAATATATCAGAAAACATTCAAACACATAGATCTTCTAGGAGTGTGGTGGCCCTCACTCCCCACACTGTATAAATGGGTAATCATCCTTGACTGTGTGGGTGCCCAACAAAGGCATGTGGTGGTTGGGGAAAATGAGGAGAAAAAATGTATTAATGTTCTGATTGTACTCTTTAATCTCAAAAGGGCTGTGATATGACTCTGTTAGGATAAATCTGATAATGGACTCTGCACTTAACTGCACCCATTCTACAACCATGCCCTGCTCAGATGTGTATCTACAGAAATCTGCTGTAGGATGTGTGTGTGTGTGTGTGTGTGTGTGTGTGTGTGTGTGTGTATGGGAGGGTGATGGGGATTGTGTGGTTATTACTTCTCTAATTTGAATCACAGTCAAACCTTACAGATGAGCATAGGAGGTCATCATAGCTTGTGTTTGGGCTGGGGACAGTGTTTTCATTGTTTCCTTTACTTTTCTTATAGACCTCAGAGGCGTACAAGGAAGGTTTGTGTAACTTGTGTAGGGGCAGCATATTGTCTAGGAGCAACAAAATAGAATACATTGCTATAATCATAATTTTGTTCACTTTCCCCACAATCACACATTAATCACGTATACAGGTGGTTGCATTTGGGGGGGGGGGTTGAGGTTAGGGGTTAGGAGTGATGAAGCATGCTATGTATATGTATGTCAGCAGTCACTTGAAATACAGGACTGTGGCCATTTGAACCTCTGCTTTCATTCCAGTCTAATGTCATTGGAATGCATACACAGTGACTCTTCTTGTGGGGGTTAGGAAGGCAGGCATATTCCCATATAGGACTTTGGCTTATTAGTTTATTGTGAGCAACTATTTTGTCAGCTTTGAACATTAAGCCTTGTGCACAACTTATGTCTTATTTACTTTACTTATTTTATTTAACGTTTGATCTGATGTTGTAAATCTTCATTCATTCCATAATAATGGGTTACGGTTCCATCTTTGGAACCAACTCGGCCAATACATAAGCTCGCGCCAGCCAAAAAAAACCCTCTTAGGCTAAGTCCTACCCATAGTGCCCCTCTCTCTCAGAAGAGACTACCCAGAAGCTTGCATCCAGTGTGACTGACCTAAGTCATACATTTGGTCCCCAAACCACATGGAACTTAAATATGAATAATGTTGGCATGAGTCTTACAGAGATAGGTAAAATGTTCCACACATTTCCAGGTATAAGAAAACTGCTATTCTTTGTTTTGGAAATAGATGCAGGGATTTCCAAAAAAAGAGTCCTTATTCCTTGTGATCTGAATGGAAAATTTAAATGATACCCCACTCATAGATGCCAGTAAATCATTGCTGAATTATGTATACATGAAGGTGACATTGTCTTTAAGTAATCTAAAATATATTGGGAATAAGTTGAGACTTGAATTTTTCTGTAACGGCACAAATGATGCTCCCTGCATAACTGTTTTGTACATGTTCTTTGAATTCTGTCTCTCACTCTCTCTCTCTCTTTTTTTAAGAGAAGTTTACTTATAAATACAAGTAGACCCACAGAACTCAATATGTGGCCATATCAGTGACATATAGTTTTAGCAATACTTTCTCTTCCTTAATAGTAATGATCCAAGAAAATTCTTTCTGATACTATAGCATCTTCTTAAGACAGAAATGACATGAGTTTCAAACTTCAAGTGATTGTCAGTAAATAATGTCCAGATATTTCACAATCATGCATTCTGTTAACAGTTCTTTACTTAAGGAATAAGGAATGGTTACTATTACCTGAGCTAAAACAAAGCACCTTGCATTTATCAATATCAAAGAACACAATATTGGTATTAGACGAGTTATACAACATGTCTAAGAAATTTTGCAAAGTCTCCTGGTCATATACATTTCTCATAACCATACCAGCTTCTGTATAATCTGAAATAAGATGATAAAATGTACTGGAGAGAACAAATGCAAGAATACTGAGGGATGTTAGAAATAATTTTATAATTTTATTAATAAGATTACACCACTAAGGGTTACTAAAGTTCCTAATAAAGATTAAATGAAAAACTATTGACCTTGGTGGTCTAGATCATCAGATATTATTTTATATTAAGTAAGAACATTATTGGGCTATTTAGAAGAAGTTCCAAATGCTAGCAATAAGGTTTAATTAGCAGCCCAGGTGACTAATGGAAAAACACAGAGGGATGGAGGGAGGGAGCTATTTGGAGTCCCTTCTTAAGGGAAGGCATTGTCCAGTGAAGGGGGTTGTCCTCAAAAGCAACCAATGAGTATGGGGGCTGGGAAAGTGAGTAGGGCATATAACACACTCATATGCAAAAAACACCGGGTGGAAACACAGACTGCTGAGCCCCCAGGATGCCCTTAAGATCCATGACTGTCCCTAGCAACACAAGAACAAGTCTGGTGGTGAGGTTAAGAAGGTGGCTGGTAGACCTGGTGTGGATGTGGGGTGCTGGGAGCCAGGCCAGTAATAAATATGTCCAATAAAGTGATATACCTTACTTACAATCTTGTCAGTATCTAAGAAAAAATCAGGAGGTCAGTAACTTGGTATGAGTGGAATCTTCTGACACACACCAAAGTTAATAATGAAACTTTCTAATCAAGTATAGGGAATGTAAATTTAAATGCAGAAAATTCTGTTATTAATGACGCAGGAATGATTACTAATATTTTTTTGCAGTAAGCTGTTTTGCAAACTCACTGCAACATGTTGAATGATATGGTAAAATATTCCATGTATCAGCCTGGAGGATGTTATTAATGCAGTTAAGGGCATAAGACCAAATGCATCCCTTGGACCAGATGGTCTAAATGGCTACATCTTAAACAGGATTGTGACTTTTTTAGTGCATTGTTTATCATTTCTATTCCAGTTTACAGTTTAACTTGATATGTCCCAGAATAATAGAAAGAGGCTATAGTTAGCTCTTTCCAAATGGAGGCGACTCTGCTGCAGTTGCCAACTGTCATCCAACCAGTTTCTTTGGGGAAAGTCTATACTATATTTCTTCCCAAAATCAGCTAGGCAGAAAACTAATATTTCACAGCACAGATATATTTTGATCATTCGTGTTTAAGTAATCTGTTGGATTTTTATGCTAATTTTATTGATTCAGTTTAATTGGGATTACCTGTGTTCATTATCTGCTTGGAATTTTCCAAGATATTTAATTCTGGTCCACACTCTAAGATACTCCAAGTAATGAAATCATTGGACATCGACCATTATGCTACTTCGTGAGTTTAGCAGTGACTTTACAACACAAAATGTCAAGTTAAAGCTGACAATATTTTAACAAATGAATGGATTTTTAATGTTGGTGTCCTACAGTTGCTGGTCCTGGGACCATTTATGTTTAGCATCTTTATGCCATCATTTATGCTTAGAGAAAGCATTTATTTTATTTAATGTATGCTTAGAGAAAGCATATGACAGGGTGTCTAGAGAGGAGTTGTGGTATTGTATGAGGAAGTCGGGAGTGTCAGCGAAGTATGTAAGAGTGGTACAGGATATGTATGAGGGTAGTGTGACAGTGGTGAGGTCTGCTGTGGGAGTGACAGATGTGTTTAAGGTGGAGGTGGGATTACATCAAGGATCAGCTCTGAGCCCTTATTTGCAATGGTGATGGACAGGTTGACAGACGAGATCAGACAGGAGTCCCCATGGAATATGATGTTTGCAGATGACATTGTGATCTCTAGTGACAGTAGGGACAGGTGGAGGAGACCCTGGAGAAGTGGCAATATGCTCTAGAGAGAAGAGGAATGAAGGTCAGCAGGATGAAGACAGAATATATGTGTGTGAATGAGAGGGAGGATAGAGGAATGGTGAGGATGCAGGGAGTAGAGATGGCGAAGGTGGATGAGTTTAAATACTTGGGATCAACAGTTCAGAGTAATGGTGAGTGTGGAAGAGAGGTGAAGAAGAGAGTATAGGCAGAATGGAGTGGGTGGAAAAGAATGTTAGGAGTAATTTGTGACAGACGAGTACCAGTAAGAGTGAAAGGGTAGGTCTACAAGAGGGTAGTGAGACCAGCTATGTTATATGGGTTTGAGACAGTGGCATTGACAAAAAGACAGGAGTCAGAGCCAGATGTGGCAGAGTTAAAGATATTAAGATTTGCACTGGGTGTGACGAGGGTGGATGGAATTAGGAATTACTAGAGGGTCAGCCCAGGTTGGAAGGTTTGGAGACAAAGCCAGAGAGGCAAGATTACGTTGGTTTGGACATGTGCTGAGGAGGGATGCAGAGTATATTGGGAAAAAGATGCTAAGGATGAAGCTGCCAGGTAACAGGAAAAGAGGAAGGCCTAAGATAAGATTCACGGATGTGGTGAGAGATGACATGCAGGTGGTTGGTGTGAAAGAGCAAGATGCAGATGACAGGAAAAAATTGAAACAGATGATCTGCTGTGGCGACCCCTATCGGGAGCAGCCGAAAGAAGAAGATCTTTATGCCATCATTTCCCTCAGATGATAGTATTTGGGACAATAGAGTTTACAAAAGATGGACGGAGAATGTGAAGAGGTGTGACTAAAAGTTTCAGACTCTCTTATTGTAGAATATGACCCATGTATTTTTAGACTTGTCACTCTTATTTTACATTGGCTTTATTTAACTTGAAACTATGGGCAGTTAGTTCATTCATTATCTACATCACTTGCTAGATCTATATTAAAACATTAAAATGAGTGTCAAAATGAACTTTTAATAGAGTTAATTAGACATTACAACTGACAAATTGGATTTTTGTATTAAAGACCAAAAACAGTTACAGCAACTATATGTTGTAAGCTACATAAGGCTCATAGTGCTGCTTTGTTCTGAAACAAAGAATTAACTTGTTTTGCTTTCTATTTCAAAGAGGGTACAGCTTGTATGTGTAACTATGCAAATAAATCACGAAAACGTATGGAATATGTGATAAAAATGCTGACCAGCCATTTCTAAGTAATAATTGTATATTTCTACTGTCAATCTGAGATGTAAGCTATGATTAAAAGAAATTTTGTAGAATACCTTTGTACTTGTATTTAGTGTCCGTAAGTCTGTCATTTTGCTTAGTGTGTATTAGATTAAGCTTGTCAGCATAGCTTAGATTTGATGCTAATCTATTAGGAAAATAAAGTTTTGCCTTATACTATTGTTAATGTCTTAGTTTCATACTAATAGACAGTATAATAATAGTAATAGTAATAATAATAATAAAAAATCTTAATATCATTCTGTTGTCATGCTGCTGTTGTGTCTGTTTTAGCACTGTTAGCTCATCAGTTATATTTCAACTTCTTCAAAGGCTTCAGTTCTTTGGGCAGCAACTCTTTGGAACATCTGTGGTTCTGATATAATATGAAGCACATCTAAGGAGTCTGTACCTTCCCGGTGACATATTAAATATCAATAATATGGACGTTACTTCATCTAGTTTTATTTTCCAGAGACCTTGAGTTGCATCTAATAGTAAATTAGCATCTATCATTCCTGAAACTGCTTCTTCAACTGCAAGTGGTGGGTAATGCTCTGTTATAATAACTTTATTCAGATTTTTAACCAATATAAATAAGCAATTTGTCTTTCTCTGCAACAGTGACCATACTTTGTTTCCATTCTGTTGGGTGTATGTGCTTCTTCATGACACCTAAGTGCTTTAGTCTGTTCATTTCCTTTTCAGATTTACTTTTGAGTTCTATAGAAACTTTTCTAGATCATGAATCAGGTTTATTTGTGATGTTCTCCTGGCAAGCTAGAAAGTCTGTAAACAAATCAGCATAGTCATGCAATAGATCTTTTTTCACCAATCATTGTGGCTGATCTGTTCTTCCTATATGATGTGTCGCACCCTAAGTTCAGCATTTCTTCCATCTTCCTATTTGTGCCACTTATATGAGTATTTAGCTTCCTCCTAAACTAAAGTTACCACCTGGCTGGACTAATAATCATTGGGAGTGGGAGGAGAATGAATCTGAGAGCTGCCACTGTCACTCACAGTACCTAATTTGACATGTTTCAATGGGGCTGTACTCCATCACATGCTAGCTTCTGAAGGAAGGCCACTAACAACCGTGAGGCTTAGATGTGTGTCTGTCACCTCGTAATATGGAAATAACTCATGTCCAACCCATTCATTTAGTGCCCAGCCACCTTTCTTAGCACCAGTCTATGGTAGATGATAAGAAAAGTCTTTCCTACTAGGTGTCATCTCCAATTCTCCCTCCCTGCTGAAGAGATACAAGCTGGCAAGCAGTGTCTCATCATTCCTCCCTTCTCCTCTCCTGCTCCTTTAGGGTTTTGAGCCATTAATCAGTCTCAGATACATTATCCAGAGTCAGCACTTTATCTTTCTATGCCAGTGGAGCTGGTGTGCATTTAATCATATCCTGCAGTTCTGCATACTATCTGAAATTTCCTATTTTGCTGATTTTGAAAAAAATGCAGTCTTTCCTTTTAAACTTTGATTTTTTTTACCATTATTATCTGCTTATAAGTCACATGGCCCAGAATGATAAAATTCACTTATGTGTAAGTATTTGAAAAAACTTACTTCAGATTTTCAGCCACCTGTCAGATGTTTGTGTGCTAGGATGCCACCCAGTGGCCAGAATAGCAATGTGCACACACAGCTTTCTCTTCAGGCTCATCTAGACTCTGCTATTTAAAAGTACTTTCTGAGAAGCTATTATAATCTGGGTTTATATACAATTTAATGTTTACATTCTATCAGTTAATTTTTAGAATGTCTTACCAGCTGTCTTGCTTACATTCTTTTCTCACCACCAAAGATATATAGTTTCAGACTACATAGTGCAAAATATTTTCACTTCAATTAATAACAGCCAGAGATGTTTGTTGGTACTGCACATTCTTGTGGCTTTGCCTAACATGCAAATTCTTTTGAACTTACATGTTTTTGTAGATTTCTACAAAATATCCTATTCTTGTGGATATTCTGACAGCTTGTTTAAATGCAAGGCAGCTGTTCTTTTCAGATTTACAAGCACAGCTACTGCAACCTTGGATTATGTCATGTGGGTATTCTGATCTCCATCTTGCATCCTCACATTGCTCTGTCTTTCATATTCATTACCTTAACAATATACCATAACTGTATTTTTCATTTTTGCCTTATTATTTAACTTACATTTTATTTTGCACACATTCTTACTCTCGGTTAATTCTTTTAACCTTAGACTAGTAATTTCACTTACCCTGCACACATTCACAGCTTTTGATAATCGCAGCCATGATTTTCTTAATAGCCTACCTGCTTTTATAATTTTTTATAACATAAATCCTTCTGACTTATTAGAGAATCATGCACATAACCAGATTCACAGTCTTCGGCTTTGTTCTTCATTTCAGTAACATAAACACCTACAGTCTCTTTAGGACCTTGTGGTCTTGTAAAAAAACATGTCTAATAAATGTCATTCTAATTTCTGAATTTGTGTCTTAATGTTGCTATTTTGTATTTCTCTGCTAAAGGAAAAAATATATATATTTTATGACTCTTTTAAAACAATTTGAAGGAATGTGGCACGATAAACCTTTTCATTTTCTATGCCAATCCAGTGGCAGTGAGGAGTACACTGGATTTCTGGACCCAAACATTCAGTTTGAAGCAAAATATATTTTATTGAACAAATTTCATGGAGAGAGTTGAGAGACATTTCTGCTCTAAATAATTATAATTCAGCAGTTCTAAACCCAAATCGTTTATAATAAATGTATTTTCTCTCTTCTGCAGAAGTATTTATTCAAAAATGGCAAATACTTCCTCAGTTCTGACATCATATTCAGGATGCTTAGTAAGGGAAGGTAGACGGAGAAATAAGGGAAGCAATAATTAGAAAGTCAGGGACTTGATGGAGTCTTTTAAGGTTGTCAAGAAGTTGGCAGAAGAATTGAAAGAACACTCTTGTTTTGGGACTTTGTCACTAAGGGCAGGCAGGGTTACACAAAATTGAAAGAGTGTGCCCTGGTACACCTATACAAAAATATGGAGAAAGGGATCTTGAGGCATATGGATCAATCAGTTAACATTACCATCAGGAAAGTCACTATAAAAGGTAATCAGGGATAGTCTAATAGACTCCTTACAGCAAGTGGACTCATGGCTAGAACTGCATGGAGTTTCATTTGGGAAATCTTATCACATACATTTGATTTACTCCTTTAAGTAGAAGATAGTAAGCAGAGAGCCTGTGTATGTAGTATATCAGGGCTAAAGTATGATCCCTATAGAATGTTAATGGCCAAATTAATATTAGTGAGAATGAGGCAAAGATGGCACAGAAGTTGAAGGAAGGGGTACTGACCAGTGTGTAGTATCACAAGAGTTGATTTGGAGGCAAATATTATCCAGTATGTTGTTACTGCACATCTCCACAGATATTAGAACCAAAGTGTTCTTGGATAAGAATTAAGGTGGAGCACTGGTCAGAAATGAGAGGAGATTCTAAGGGAGCTGGAGAAACAAAGAGACTGGACATGAGTTAATGAAAACAAATACAGAGATAATATACTCTGCAGATTTAAGACAGTTTTTTGAATTGCCAATTTCTGAGGAATAGATGATGGAAAGTGCCACTTTAAATTCTTTTCTTTAAAGAAACTTTATTATTTTTGAAATTCCCCCCAAATAATAATAATAATAATAATAATAATAATAATAATAATAAATGATCAAATGAAACAGTGATATAAATGATAAAATAGTAAAATTACAAATGAGAAGTAATGTTAAACTATGTACAATATATACAAAAGCCTGAGAACAAATGATGATAATATAATAGCTCCATTCCTTCCTTATAATGTCTTTTAAATATCAGAAGCAGAATTCAGCTGATAAAAGTCCAAGGATTATTAGTAAATGGATCGGGATGAGTTCTTTGTTCTTTAACTTTAGTTTATCTATGTCCTGTTCTTTTAATAAGGAAAGGAAATCCTCAAAAGATGGTGATGTAGATATTCTCCACTTCTTTGTAATACATTTTCTTGCTACCACAATAATTGTCCACAAGAGAGAAATATTTACATTTTTCAGATCACCTCCCTCAGATAAAGTAAATAAAATTAAAAACTCGGATAGTGAAAAAGTATCAGCAATTAAAGCGTTCAAGAAATCATCTATGTTAGACCAAAATAAATTCATTGAGGAACAGTCAAAAATACATGTGACAAGTCCACTTTATGTTCTTGTAAACATCTACAACACAATATTTTATTATTTACATGAATGTGAGTTATTTTATTTGGAGTTAAAAAAGCTCTGTTTATAAATTTACATGTGAATATAAGCCAATGATAAAACCATGAAGTAAGACTAACAGAAGTTAATATCTGAGTTGTATGATATAAAATAGGAGGCTTGACCTAATATGATTCCAGAATTTATACTTTAAATTTATTTTAAGTTCTATAAATGTTTGGTAAAGTTTTGAAATTAAGTTATCAAATTTGAGTTGTTATAATTTCATAGAGAAAATAATTAATTTGGGATTTTGTTTGAAGTGAGAATGAGAAACAGATAGACATAAGTCTTCTGTATGAGATTTCACATTTTGTAATAATAACCAAGCTTGAGGGTTCAAGTCAGTTTCTAGAATAAGTTATTGAACATCTTTGGCTTTTAGTGCTTTAAAACAATGATAGCAACAAACAAAATTCTTGGTTTCCTAAGTTGCAAGAATATGACTATAAATTTTTTTGGTGATGCTAAAAGGGATTAAAGATTCAAACCAGATCTTAACATCGATATTAGACAGAATTATGTTTTTAAAGGATTTAGTATAAAATTTAAATAATCTGAGTTTGTATGAAGGAGAATACTATACTGAATGAATTTGCAAAGATAATGCCAAAAGAAAATATCTGAATTAGTAGAATTGCAATTACCTGTTATGTTATTCTTGTTATTAAGAAGCGGTAAATGTAAAGTTTTCTAATTAGAGCTGTAATTACTATTGATCCAGTTTAATGTAATTTAAAAAAATGAAGCTTTAATATAGGTATCAATATCAGGAAAATTAATTCCCCCAAGGGACTAAGGTCTTATGTGATGAATACATGGTATTCTGGTTTTATTGGGAAATCATAGACATTTTAATAGTTGTTTATTTATTTCACTAATGAGTTGTTTATTTGGAAAGAGAGAAAAGACTTGTGTGATGACCCACCACTGGACCATTAATCAAGGAGCCTCAATTCTCAACACTGGCACCATTGGGGGGACGTACTCTTGAGAGAGCGACAAGGTGCACA
This sequence comes from Protopterus annectens, assembly GCF_019279795.1. Taxonomy (NCBI): domain Eukaryota; kingdom Metazoa; phylum Chordata; order Ceratodontiformes; family Protopteridae; genus Protopterus; species Protopterus annectens. The sequence goes on along the minus strand of NC_056734.1, from coordinate 1,012,882,458 downwards.
CACAGTATTTCCAGATGCATCAAGTGCAGTTTCCCTTAAGAGCACACAGAGATCACAGTCAGTCCAGGGCTGGTTTCTCCCTCTTTCTCCAGATTACCAATAAGACTCCCCACTGGCACAGCTATAGAATTGAGATCTCAGCTGAGTGGCCATTCCAAGACCTCAAGCACCCTCTCTGTGCAAACAGTGCTTCGTGTCCCTGCCCAAGTAGCTGACACACAAACTCTTCGAGGTTTGATTCACACACACACACACACACACACACACACACACACACACACACACACACACACACACACACACACACACACACCCCTGGGAAAGGCTGGCAGAGGTTTACTAGCTATGCCCCCTTTTGCCCAGACTATATTGTAGTTATCACTGCCACCAGCCAACTCCTTATCAGCTACTTTAAGGCCCTTAACAAAGGTTGTCCAATCATACTGTGTAATATTAATATTAATACAGATGGTAGTTTGACAAAGAGCAAGGCTATATAGTGTCACCAAACGAATATGCAAGTACTCTCAGCACTTAAATATCTCTGGACAGATCAGCCACACTGAAAGGTTTAAATATATTTAATAATAAATAATAAAAGAACAAGAAAATACTCAGTATGTATTCACAGTGACATCAGCGTTCAAAACCACAGGAAATATTTAAAATAGCTTTGCAGGACAGTCTCAAATAAATAAAGAAAAACATCTAAACTATGCTTCACTATATTCCTGACTGGATCCAAGAAAATTACTATACCTTGGTTAACTTACTTAAGAAAAAGACATATGTGGTGAATGGATCTTCTACTTGTTGTTGTCAGGTCCAAGACAGAATACAGAAAGACCTCTCAAATTAACATCTCAAATATTACTGCTGGGCTAGCTTGCAGAATGACATAATTTCTTGTCATCTAGGATTACCACCTGTCCCACTTTGCGAGGGACAGTCCCTCTTTGGACAGTTGTGTCCTGCAAAAAATTTGAAAAAATGGCAAATGTTCTGAGATTTTAAAACAAAAATGTTTCTATGTTTTCTTTAATAGTTGCATAAAACAATTATTGTGTATCTGAAACACCTAAATGTTATAAGAAGTAGTATAAGCAACTACAATGCTACAAGAATAAGCTTTTAGTTAGGCAAAAATGTGAAGTTCTGTCCTTTGTAATGGCAGTGGGTATGTTTTGCCATGCAAAATCTGATGTTTCTACAAAAAATGTCCCACTTTGGGCATTTGAAAAGGTGGTAACCCTGCTGTCATCTGACTTTTAGTTCACAGACCCAAAACAACCATTGATGCCTGTAAAAATATATAGACTAGGGCTTTTCCTCGGTTCTTTGGCAGATGCTGGAAGTCATAAAACAGTACAACACTTCCAAGACAATACAGAAAGTTCCCTAGTACAGATATTATGTCTCTAGCTGCCATAATGTAATTTAATTTCAGCTATTTTTTCTGACATTTGCTAGACTGAAGTTATCCTCCTGTGCTCCAGTTTCCACTGTTAAAATATATACATTTAAACAGTTACAACAGTGCATGTACATTTCTGTTCTATTCCAGTAGGGCATGCTGTTACATTTTAAGCACAATCACTCTACAAAATATCTCTTCAGCACATGTCTGTACAAACCAACTTATATGAAATACAGTTCTAATACATTTGTAACACAAGCATTCTTATATAGATCGTGCTGATATTCACAAATGATATATAATTAGTTACAGAATTCCAGATAACTCTGCTGGCAGTATCTGCCTTTGTCACAACTTGCATTATATATAATATTTTAGGCAAAAGAACCATCTTTATTTAAATGGAGCCTATCCTCAAAAGAAATAATAAGCTTGTTCCATTTAGAAATGATGATGTTATGTACTCCTATCTCAATGTAATTCTTGCTGGATGGGTTCGGAGCCAATTCTTGGCTCCAACTCAAGCTGGTACTAAAGCTTGAGAGCTTTTACTGGCTCAAGGCTAACCTCTATCCCATAGTGCATCACAGCAATTCCCCAGATCTCGATAGCCGCAAAAGCTTCGAGGTTGTCTCCTTACTGGCTTGTTGGATAAGTAGAATATTTTTCGATAATATTTGATACTTTTGTCTATTTTTCTTCTATTATTCTATATTAAGAGTTTTACTTATTACCTGTGTGATTGTTGAGAGAGTTTGCTCCCCTGTCCTCTTTTCTTGTGGATTGTACGGCCTGTTTTAGTTAGAGGGCCATAGTTGCCCATTTAAATTAGAGGGCCTTTCCTCTCTGAGTATGAGTCCTTCTTTCCTTTATATAATTTAAAAAAATATATATATATATATATATATATATATATATATATATATATATATATATAAATTTTCTTCTCTTGTTAATGGTACTTTGCCTTGTTGTTATTGTATTGTATTGTTATCTTTATTACCAGGAATATATCCAAAGATAAAGACAGAGAACATAAAGAACACCACCCTTCTGGTTTTAAAAAATGCGACAAGTGTTCTCAAAAAATGTCTTTAACAGACAGTAACACCAGCTGTGCGTACTGTCTTGGAGAGGCTCATTTACAAGAACCCTGTACTTTCTGTCATGCCTTTAGTACCAGGGTTCTTAATGAAAGAAAAAGAAAACTGATAGACAGGGGCCTTATGATTAGTTCCTTCCAGGAACAGCTGGAACTTGGTCAGACAGTTCCCAAAACTCTGAAAAGAAAATCTCCATCGGTTCCAATCTCGAACCATCAAAGAAGTCTAAAGCGATGGAGCCGAGGAGTTCTGGCTCTGATTCTGCTTCTTCTGTCTTGGTGCCGTCTGTTTCTTTGGTGCCAAGACAACCTTCCATATCGAGACACTCACCTGTTTTGGATCCCATTTCATCAACCTTGAGATCTCCTATTTTGGAAAAGAGGAGATCTCCTTCTATCTCCACCCATTCCTCCAGGACACTTTCTGATGAGGATGTCGAGCAGGTGGTGAAGAGGCTGCTCTGTGACCTGGCGCTGAATAAAATGTTAGCTCCTCTGGACCCAGAGGCTTCAGAACCATCCCATCTTCAGACTACTGCTTCTTCTCTGACTGCTTCACTCTCAGAGCAGAACACTTTGGGTCCTTCTGTGCTGGATCCTTTAGTTCTGAGAATTCTTCCTGCTTCCTCGGAATCAATAAATCTATCCTCATCAGCTCAGTCTGGAGCTGAGGGGTCTGGGAGCCGACACTCTTGGGTCAACTCCGAGTGGGATAGTCACCCCAGTTTTTCTTCAGAACTGACCCTCTGTCTCGGTGCATCAGCTCGAGTAAGCTTGACTCCCACGTCTGCTTTGGAACCTGTCCCTCCTGCTTGGAGCTGACCTTCCATTTCTTTGGAGTGGAGGTCTTCTTTGGAGCGGGGTGGTAAGGCCTTCAAAGCAATAAAGAAAGCTTTGTCCGGTGCCAAAGCCCTGATTTTGGACCCGATGTCCCTCCAGCAGCCAGTAGCAACCTCTTCTCCCCCACCTGCCCCTCAGCATAGGGAACTAGAGACTCAAGGAGCTCCCATTGGTGTTGTCCCCTCTTCTGAGACCTCCCCAGATTATCCCACTGGAGAAGTCCCTTGGAAGAGACTATGTAAGAGGAAGCACATTAACTCACCTGAGTCTGTCATGTCAGACACTGATTTGGATGAGTCAGAAGGGTCCCCAAGATCCCCCTCTGAGGATGTCTCTTTTGCAGTCATCCTTGAAATCCTCAGACAGAGGGGTGATTGGAAGACCTCTAACCCTACTGAAGATGAATCAGTGTACCTTGAGCCCTTTGGTTCCTGATCTTCCACCTCCTGGATGACACCTCCATATGACCAACTTTTGGGGGGGGTCATATCCCGGAAAGCATGGACCTCCCTGGACACAGTGGAGCCTGCCCTGAGGAGGCCAAACAAATTTATGACTGCTCCGGAAGACAAATCTTTTCATTGTAAGAGAGTTCCTGCGGATGCTATGATGGTAGCATTGGCCACAAAAAAGTTGTCAGAGACATCCTCAAATATCCATCCTCCTAATAAAGAGTGTAGGGTGATGGATAGGTATGGAAAGCGTACCTTTTCTTCAGTGGCATTTACCTTATAATCGCTGAATTACCTGTCCATTTTACTAGACTTCAGAGGGATCTCCTGAAGGAGTTGGGAGATACCCTTCAGGGTTCAGTAGCTTCGGGATCCACGGACAAGGTATCTGCGCAAGTCTCTACCCTTACATCTATTGCTAACTCCTCCATGAGGTTGATTTCCTATGCAGCAGATGGAGTTAGCAGGGCAGCTGCAGTGGACATCTCACTCTTAGGAGACATTCCTGGATCTGGCTATGCAATTTTACAGAATCCTTCAAATCTTCCCTTACCAATGTCCCCTTTGATGGTTCAACTCTTTTTGGACTTCAGGTAAAAGAGACTTTGACCAGGTGTGAGTAGGAAGGGAAAGCCTTATCTGCTGTCAGAGTCCATTTCTCCCTTCCTTCTAGACCCTATCCCAAGGGTCAAACAGGAGGGAAAATGTGGTTCCGTATATCCCAAAAAGGTTTCCCTCAGGCACAAGGTCAACCCTCCCCTAGAGGCAGGGGGGAGGATATAATGGAAGAAGCCACGCTCGTGGCAGAGGGGGTCCACAACATCAGGGAGATAGAGATGCTTTCTCTGATCATCCTTTCTGTTGCCCCTGAGGGGTTGCCTGACTGTCCATCTCTGGAGGCAGTCGGGGGTTGTCTCTCACTGTACCCAAGTGCATGGCTATAAATTTCCCAAGATCGTTGGGTACAAAATATAATTTCCAGAGGTTACCTCATTCCCTTTGTTTCCGATCCTCCGGTAAATTGGTCTTTACCAGATGTGCCACCAATTCAATTAGACCATGCAACCATCAGAGGTCATCTCGTTGCTTTAAAAAAGAGTAATCCAAGAAGTCGCCACAGAGCAAATAGGATCCAGAACTTACAATTCCTTTTAGTTCCAAAAAAGACCCAGGACTGGAGATCAATTCTAGATCTCAGCAAACTAAACAAGTCTGTAAGGAAATCAAAGTTCTGTATGATCACTCTGCAGTCAATGTTTCCCTTTATCGGGAAAGACAATTGGATGTGCTCCATAGATCTTCAGGATGCGTACTACCATATCAAAATGGACAGGCACTCCAGATGACATCTACATTTTTGGCTGGGAGCCAGTCATTTTCAATTTTGAACAGTGCCCTTTGGCCTCATTACAGCCCCCAGAGTGTTCACCAAATGTATGGCAGTGCGAGGCATCAATGATTCCAGGTGTTTCTGTACCTAGATGACTGGCTCCTCACTGCTACCACTAAGCACCAACTTATCTGAGCCAGGGACGAGACTCTATCCTTGTGCGCCAGATTAGGCATTACAATAAATCTAAAAAAATTTGCCTTATCTCCATCACAGTGCATTGTCTTCTTAGGCTCAGACATAAACTCAACCATCATGACAGCAAAACTGACAACAGAAAGGATAGAATTGTTGCACAACCAAGTCAGATTCTTGCTGAAAAAAGGCAAAGTACAGGCCAGGATAGTCCTTCAGGTTTAAGGACTATGGCTTCCACCATTCTCTTAGTTCCCCTAGCCCGTCTACACATGAGAATACTTCAGTGGCTACTATTTGCCCAGTGGTCAATGCAGGATCTCCCCTTATCTCACCAAATACTTATCACAAACTCCTGCAAGAAGGATCTAACATGGTGGTTAGATATGGATCAGCTTCATCTAGGCTGTCCACTTGCTCCCCCTCAACAAAATGCAGTCTTGACCACGGACGCTTCCCAGATAGGGTGGGAGGGCATTATCTGAGAATGACGGTCCAAGGTATCTGGCAGGATCACGAGAACCACTTACACATAAATGTTCTGGAGATGAGAGCGGTGCTATTCGCATTGCAAGCACTTCACAGCTCTCTTCCCACCAGGACAATTGCGATTCAATCAGACAACATGTCTGTAGTGTGGTACATAAACAAACAAGGGGGAACCAAATCTTACCCACTTTGCCGAGAGGCACTAAGAGCATGGAAATGGGTGATGGACACTCAATGCTTTCTGGTAGCAACGCATATTCTGGGAAAGTCCAATATGATAGCAGACAAACTGAGTCAAGCAATTCTGATGCCTCATGAGTGGTCCCTGAATACAGAAGTTGCGGAAGAGATTTTCCGAAAATGAGGCCAGCCTTGCTGCCACCTATTCGCCATGTACATGAACACCAAATGCAGCAACTACTTTGCCCTCATTCCCCATCCGGTGATGTCACCCAGGGATGCTCTGGTCCACATTTGGCCTCTGGGACTCCTTTATGCTTTTCCACCCTTTCCTCTCATACTAAAAGTGATTCAGAAAGCAAAACTGTTGAAGCGAGTACCCTGATCCTCATTGCTCCTTAATGGCTTTGCCAAGTCTGGTTCCCCTTCCTGTGGCCCTATCTCTTGGAGGAACCATGGATTCTGGAACCCTCTCCAGACCTCCTGATTCATCAATCAGGTCAGTTCCAGCCTACCATCCAAACCCTAAAATTGACAGCATGGCTGCTCCAGTTCCAAGAATAGCCAGGTGTATTTCCCTTTCTCCTACAGTTAAACACATCCTGATTTCTTCACACAAACCTTCCACCAGGAAATTATATTCCAATAAATGGAAAAGGTTTTCCATTTGGGCAGCTAACTAAGACATAGATCCCTACACAGCTTCCATAGTCTATCTTGTCCTTCCTTGCATCTATTTTTTTTTTTCAAGAAGGAGCTGCAGCTGCTACCATTAGAGTTCAGTTAGCTGTCATCTCTTATTATCATTTTGGCTACATGGGAAATTCATTTATGTCTCACTCTTTATGCAAAACCTTTTTGAAAGGAGTCCTCCTTCTCAGACCTCCAATCAGGCAACCACCGGAGCCCTGGGACTTAAACTTAGTTCTGACCTCACTGATTTCTCCACCCTTTGAACCGTCTTCTTCATCTGACTTGAAATTGTTGTCTTGGAAGACATTGTTTTTAGTTGCTATAACATCTGCTAGGAGAGTTTCAGAATTGCAAGCCCTCACCATTTGACCTCCTTATATTATTTTCCACAAGGATAGAGTCTCCCTCAGAACTAATCCTTTCTTTCTCCCTAGTATGCTCAGAACATAATCTAAACACAACTATTGAATTACCAGTATTCTTCCCAAATTACAGTAACAAATCAGAATACAGACTACACCAATTAGATGTCCACAGAATTCTCTGATTTTACCTGCCCGGGACTAAAGATTTTCGGAAATCGAACCAATTGTTTGTTTCCTTCTCAGACAAAAACAAAGGCTTGCCTGTCTCTAAGGTCACTTTGTCTAAATGGCTTTCAGACTGCATCTCATTTGCTTACACAATTGCTGGGAAACAATTACCTGCTAAAGTAAAAGGCCATTCAACTAGGGCAGTATCAACTTCATATGCCTTTAGATCAAAACTCCCAATTGATACCATTTCTGCAGCAGCTACTGGGCAAGACCTCATACCATTGTCACTCATTACAAATTGGATTTGGCCTCCCAGGACAGGTCATCCTTTGGGTCCACTGTGCTGAAGAGCCTCTTTGCTTGAGCCTCCTGGGATAAAGGTGCTAGGGACACTGTCCCATCCAGCAAGAATTACGGCTAGATAGGACTATATAACATAAAGAAGTTATGTACTTACCATAACGTTCCATGTTTGTAGTCCATCTTACCTACATTCTTGTGTTCCACCCTCCTTCCCCCTTCCTGTATCCTGGAGGAACTGGTGGACTATCCATTATGCTGTCTGACCTTGTTGTATTTGTCCATCCACATGGCATGGATAGTAATACAAAGTATTCTGTTTGTGTGTGCATAGTTATTGATAGTATAGTTACTGTTATGTATATAGTTACTTCCTTGCAAACAAGATCTGGGGAATTGCCATGATGCACCATGGGATAGGGGTTAGCCTCAAGCCAGTAAAAGCTCTTGAGCTTTAGTATCAGCTGAATCGGAGCAGAGAATCAGCTCCGAACCCATCCACCAAGAATGTAGGCAAGATGGACTACAAACATGGAACGTTATGGTAAGTACATAACATAATTTTTATTATATTTATGATGTTATAGATAATGGTTACTATTTCATCTATTGATGATAATAATGTAATGCATAAGTATTCAAGTGATGAGACTTGACTACCAGTTATATGATTTTTAAGTGTTTGAGTTTTTTCTTTATATTTAATACTATAAAATTAGATTTGGATTGATAAAAATGGAGACCAGAAATGGACTGCATTAGTTTCATAGAAAATTCCAGTTCAAAAAAAGTTGATTTTGAATTTGGAAGCGTTAACTACCAGTTATATGATTTTATGTGATCTGAATGATGGTTTTACCACCAGGGTGTTTCAAAAAGCTTGCTGGAAAAATGGTGTGTTTGCAAAAGATAGTATGCATCCAGAGTTTGTCTTTAAAAACATTGTAAAGGGACAGACACTTTGGATGTCTAGACTCTGTACAGATGATTTGAAGTTACATGAGGAGATGGGTGAACTTGCACCCAGACTTATATCTAGGAGCTATAACCCTGAAGAAGTAGATGAAGGTGTTCAGAATACCCTTTGCTCCAGGGAACATAGAGCTGCACCCTGGTTTTCTGCTCAAGGGGGAGGAGAATAGGATGATCAGTGCTGAAGAAAGAAGTAAGGATAGGCCCACGATTAATAATAAGAATAAAAGTAAGGTCAATATGTACATTAAATATAGTAGTGATGTCAAGCAAATTTGTGATATAATAAGGGGGAATTGGAGAATTCTATCCTCTGATGATACTCTTAGAGGGATAGTAGGAGACACCCCCAATTTTGTATTTAGGGGAAATAAAAATGTGAAATAGATTCTATGTGATAAGAACAAGAATAAAATTGAGTATCCCAATAAGATAGGCACGTTTCCATGCCACCGCTGTAAAGCATGAAGATTCATCTACTCAGGATGTAGATTTACTCACCCTGTTACCAGTAGGGGCTATGGACCTAAGTTATTTTCAACTTGTAATATGCAGAATGTTATATATCTTGCCCAGTGCATGTGTTGCACATCATTTTAAGTAGGTAAACCCAATTGTAGGTTAAAAGATAGGATAATTAGACATCTGTCGGCCATACAATTGCATGACATACGTAGTGCATTGTTCCAACATATTCACAAATATCAAGGGCACTATTTTAATTTTATGGTGCTGCAACTAGTGAAGAAAAGCCCAAGGGGGGAGATTTAGTTGGCTACATGGAATATTGTGAAATGTTATAGATTATTAACCTGGGTGTTGATAGAAACCCAGGGCTTAATTGTGCTGTGCCTTTAATGCCTGCTCTTAAGAGGCGCAGACCTTATTGTTAATTGTTAAATTGATCAAGAAATGTGATTGTTTGTATGCATTTTAAATACTGCCTCTGTATCAGTGTGTTGTTGTCTGATGAAGGATTCTTACCTGAAAGCACTAACAAAATTTCTCTAGATTTTTGAATTAAAAGTTTTATGTTTTTTAGCCTATTGGTCTGTTGCATTTTCTTCTTCAGCTTGTTGTATGATTTTTCAGTATTTGAGTTTTTTCTTTTTATGTGATACTATAAAATTATATTTGCATTGATTAAAGTAGAGACGAGAAATAGATTGAAATAATTTTATAGTAGATTACAGTTAAAAAAAATAGATTTTGAATTTGGAAGTGTTAACAAAATATCATCTGCAAAAAGCATAGTTTTAGAGGAGTAATTATTAGAAATATCTATGCCACTAATGTTTGGATTTGTATGAATTAAAATAACAAAACCTTTAATGGCTAAAACAAATAAAATCAGAGAAACTGGACAACCTTGTTTGGTACCTTCAGTTAGAGGAACATATTTTGAAGTAAAGGGGGCAATTATAACATATACAACATTATTTTTTATAAATATTCTTTACAAGTGAAATGAAATGTTTGGGAAAATCAAATAAATCTAAGATTTTGAAAAAATAATTCCAATTTAGAGAAGCAAAGACTTTTTTGATATCTAGACTAATTAATAAATCTTCTTTATGTTTTCTATTAAAAAATCTATAAGAGTCAAAATATGTCTAATATTAGTGCTTGTTTTGTCTTTGATATATAAAGCCTGTTTGATCAGAATTACTTGTGCTATAGGTTCTTTAATTCTGTCAGTGATGATAGACATGAAAATCTTATAATCATTATTGAAAAGTGAAATAGGTCTATAAAAAGAGCATAATTTTGAATTTTTATTATCTTTTAATATAGGGGCAATTAGAGAATATTTCCAGAAGGTAAAATATTTTCTTGAGATTGAATTTCAATAGGTGTTTTATGAGAAATGATATGACATGGGGAGGAAAACGTTTATATATTTCTGTTATTATCCCATCTATGCCTGAAGCTTTGTTGGAATTTAATTTTTAATTTTGTCTACAATTTCTTTGTACAAAATATGGTTATGTAAATCATCTTTTACTTTTAACAAGATTTTCTGGATATTAAGATTATCAAGGTTTAATAATGGAGTTATAGTTTCAGAATTAGGATTTAGATTTTGAGATGTGTAACAAAATCTAAAAGCATCAAGAATTTCCTCATTGTCTGTTGTGTTTTTTTTGTTTTCTTCGTGTCTCATTTCCAAAATATTATTGATTTTTGATTGCATCTTGACTCTTTTGGAAATATTATGCATATGTTTAGGAGATAGAGAGTAGGAGGATATTTTTATCTTTCAAGGGTGAAATTTGATTTATGAGATACAATATCAAGATATTTGTATTTAAAGTTTCTATTTGTTTTATATTGGATTTATTATTTTTAATATTTTTAGATTTTGTCTACAATAAGTTGATTTTGAATATTTTGTAGTTCTGAGTCCCATTATTTAATTTTATTTTTATGCCAGGTTAGTGTTTTACCGAAAATGTAGGTTCCAAATCATAACTATGTTAATGTCAAGTATATTATTAAATTCCAAGAAAAAAATTTGCTTAGAGACCAACCAAGGTTTAAATTCCTTGAGATTAGTTTTATATGTGAGAATTCTGTTCAAAAAGGATAATCTTTTGAAGTTAGTTTGAAATTTTAGAATAAGAGCATCATGGTCAGAAATGGGACAAGGAATGATGTTGAAACTTAATATTTTTGAAACGATTTCTTGTGAAAGTAATATTCAGTGTATTCTGGTAGGTGTTCCAGATTGATAATCTTAATGGAAAAAAAGTAATGAAACAGGGGTCTTTCATATTGAATGTATCCTTTAAATTAAGAGACTCTATCTATTTTATAAGTGTTTTTGCAATTGATGTCAGTTTTAATTTTCTCTTTTTACTAGTATCTGAATTTTCCAATATGCAATTAAAATCCCAACCTAAAATTAAGTAACCTTTATATCTATCAAGAATGATGTCTAAGTATTTCTTGGTAAACCTTTGACACATGCCTGGGAACCAGTAAAGATTTACTAAAGTCCAAAGGCTAGTGTTAAACTTAAAGATTATAAATGCAAGTAGGCCTTCTTGGTCTTCATATGTGCAAATAATTTACGAAAAATCTATATTTTTCTTCCATAGGATCATAACTTCTCTTTTTTGTTTTGAAAGAAGAGTGAGCCAATATTATGTATTTGCCTGGATTCCAAATATCCTTTTCTGTATGTTTGATATGAGTTTCTTGGAGTAAAACCACTTGAGTCTTATTCATGTTTAGATAATGTAAGAAGTTTAATCTTTTCCTTTGATTATTTAAACAATTAACATTTAAAGATAACAAAGATAAAGCCATTGATATAGTGAGTTGGTTATTTTTGTACTATTGCTAGATCTAGAGAATAGACATAATGTGACATGATAAGTATCTTGTAGTAATGCAGCATAAATTTAATAATTCGGGCCATGAAAAAATAAAGATAAACAAAAAATATAATATACAATAAAGCTGAAAATGATGTAAATTAATTACAAACATGGAATTATCAAAATTTCTAGACCAATAGATGAATAGAAAAAAAATATCCAACACAACCCAACCAAAGTATAAACTAAAATAATAATAATAATAAAAAACTATTAGTTTGAGCTCTCCAGTAAAATAATTAATAAATGTAATCATTATAAAGTTCATGAAAGCATTTATAAAGCATCATTATATCCAACAGAAAAAATAATTAAATAAATTAGTATTAAATATATAGAATATATAACAAGTGATTATATAAAGAAAATGTGTGTAAGCACTTCATATCTCTCTTCTCTCCAGTCACACCATCTACATTTCCTACCCTTTTTCCCTTCTTTTAACATGAAAAGGACATACACATAAAATAATCGATTATGAACAGCTGAAAAATTAAAACATACATTTGTACAAATAACCTTTAACGTGAGTAGATAGTATGTCAATTAATCCTGACTCAAAATCTATGGAGAGGATTAATTATTGAATGTGTCATATAAAAAAGAATAGTACAATCTTCTGTATACTTTAATAATAGAATAATCAGTTTGACTCCAAACTGTATAGCATCAAGTGCTTCCAGTACAGTATTATTATGAATTTAAATGTTACTTTCAGTTCAGTTTTATGTTCATAAATATTCTTCTATCACATTTGCATTTCTTATTCCTTCACCTTTCTATTATTCTTTCACCCTTATACAAAAATATTAGTTGTTAAGTAGTGTTTATGTCAGAAGCAAAAGATTAAATGTTTACTGTTAAGGTAAGAGGGAAGTAAGGGCTAATATTTGCTGTATAGGATTAGAATTAAGGTTGGATAAGGAGATAGATTTAGTGGTGAATGTGAATGTTTTAGAGATTGTGAATGTAGGTGAGTTAGAACAAGGGCTATGTGAAGGGCTATGAATAGAATTATGCATGCATGCCATTGTGTAAGTAGAATGCCTGCATATCTCATGAAGTGGTACCATTAGGAAATGGGTTCCACCCCCCCCTTTTCAAAAAACACTGTAACAATATTACAGGAAGCTTGAAGATTCACTACAGTTCTTTGAAAATTGCATTTAATTTTAGCAGTTGCAGGATTTGAGATTATGGTTTCTGTGTTCTAACATTCTACATTGTACACTGTTCGCTTGTAGGCGCTAAGGCCTGTAGTAGTTTCCTCCTGTACTACACTGCTGGGTGGTCTCATGCAGATGCTGTGGCCCTAATATTCTAAATTACTGCAAACGCTGTTAGTAGCGACTTGTTGCTGTGTAATATCCTCTGCTCTGAAACTTGTTACAGCTTGTCGTAGGTTGTATTTTTCCACCGCATTTTGACTGGAAGGATATTTAAATGTTATAGTCACTATTTAGACCCCTGATACTTACTAGCTGGTGGATAGTGTGTACAATTGTAGTCGCTAGGACATATCTACTTCTGTTTTACAAACACTGTAGTAGTCGCCAGGGACCTATTAAACTGTTAGTTTGCGAGGGGAATTTTAGTCGCCAGGACAAAAGCAATTCTGTTTTATTTTACTGCGTTTAGACGCCAGACACTTTATACCTTTGGTTTATTTTCTACTGCAATTAGACTCTTAGGATTTATACTACCATTGCCCGGTATTTAGTTACTAGAGACCTTTAAGACCTACATTTTTAGGTATGGGCTTTTAGTCGCTAAAGTTATAAATAAGCAGTACTTAAGTTAACGCTATGACAATGATCCATGTTCCCACTTTTCACAGTTGCTAAGTAATTACTCTTCTTTTGGAACAAGTATACTATTGATTCTGCTTGATTGTAGTATTTGCCCAGTACAGGGAGATCAGCGTTAACTCTTAAGAGATGCCTAACTGAATTGTAATATAATACACTGTACCTACTCCTGGCATGTACACTTCCTAACCTATTTGTATGTGATTTGAGCATTTAGCTCTTAACTGCTATGACCCTGTCTTGAATAACTACTAAAGGTAATCTGTACTACTGCATTATATCTGGTGCTACTAGAAATATACATTACCCTGTAATTACTTGTTGCTGTGATTTGCAGATATTTTATTTTTCTTTCTACTGTACCTGTATACTGCTTACATGATATCTCTCCTTCCTCTCCCATGCTAACCTCCTTTGTTTTTTCTGTTTCCCAATCTTATACTAACCCTCTTCTATACTAGCCTCCTATGTTTCTTCCTGTTACCTATTTCCCCTAACCCTACTGTTCTGTTTTTGTATTCCAGCATTTTAAGCCTTGTGCTCCTCATCGGGTGTCCCCTCCCTGTTGGCCTATCTCACTTGGATTCCCAGAAGATACAAAGCAGGCCATTTTGTGCTGGCACCCAGGAAGCACCCCTAGCTCCTCCTGAATGACGATCTAATGATACTCATTGTCAACATTACGGACTGTACGTCTATTTGCTAAATTATATTATTCTATGTGTTTTCCTCTTGTGGGTAGCACTCACGTGGCTCCAGTTAGGTCTGTTAGTCCCCTGCCTACCTGCAGTTTACTAGTTCTCCTTTCATCTTTCCTAGTTACTCCCTCCTGCCCCTGTCTGGCCTAGAGCCTCCCTCCTCTGCCAGTTGCACCTTTGTAGCGACATCCTGCTCGCCTGTCCTTTTCTGTTCCCTCACTGTACCTACACTACTTTCCTGGCTGTTGCACTCCTCTCACTCAACTTCTCACCTATTGATTCTCTAGATTACTGTATCTCGACTTCTCTGCTTTCCTACATACTTACACTTACTCCTTTCAGGGACTCACTGCTAATCCCTATATATTCTTACATATACCTTATACCTGTTATATTTCTGTAAAACTACCTTCTCCTCCCATCTTCCTGTACCTTTCTCTGCAAGCCCTTCTGATTACACTACATAGCTTAGGAAACTGTAACATTTCAGCTTACTAAACTGATTGACTCACTCTCCTCTCTAGCTATTTCTGCCGCTCCCCTCCCTACCCCTTATCCCACCCACCCCACGGACCCTCAGCCTTATACCTCACATACCACACCCCCTTTGATTACACCTATCCAAAACTCCTACTCTAGTTTGTACCTCCCTCCCAAACACACCCTCCTCCATTACCTCCCCTATCTCCACCCTCCCACACACAGACAAATTACTTACTTTAACCCTTCCTTCTAACTTCTCTTACTAATTCTATATTCTGAGCTAACTCCTAAGTTAACTCCTTTCTCCACAAATAAACATGTCCTGCAAAGCTTTCAACACTTCTTCTAAAAACTCTGTAACAAAAACTGCACGTACAAAAGCAATACTTCTATTGATTATTTCACTAGCTCTCACACTACCCTACTTCCTAACCTGTTATGAAACATGCCTCAGTTACCACTTTCACCACACTCCCAAACATACAGCCTCAGATTTCAATAGCCTAAACTTTACACACTTAAATATAACTTCTACCCCTAGCTTCCTCCTACCTAAATATCACAGGCTACTTCATATCAAAGTTCAAAATCTCATGCTTAAGAAACTAAAATACTTCCTGAACTTTTCTAACAAAGCTCACCTTGAATTTACCCATTCTACCTTATCAGATGGGGACATTCACCCAAACCCAGGGCCTATCCCTACCTCATCAGACATTATCCCAACCACACTAAACTCTTCCTCACTGATACCAAACTCCAACACTAATACCCTACTCATAGGGCATCTTAACATACCTAAGTATAAATAACAAAATCACACATCTCCACTCCTTCTTGAACACCACTCCTTTGATATTCTCTGTTTAACTGAAACCTGGTTAAAACCCTTCACTACAGACAATGAAATCACTCCCCAGGTTACAATATCCTAAGACTAAAACTAAAAAAGGTGGAGGAGTAGCGCTTTTATTCAAAAATGAACTCAATGTAACATTAGTACCCTGTGACAACCAGGACATAAGCAAGTCTGAACTTCTTATGTCAAAGCTTCAACTTAACCCAAAAAAATCTATCTATATAATCTGTATTTATCTACCACCAGGCAACAATGTTACTACCTTAGAAAATATACTCAGTTGGTCCACCTCCACCCACCCACAAGAAACCATAATACTAGGAGACCTTAATCTTGACTGGACCTATTTTAACACTAATAACCCAACCTCTCATATCAACCTCCATGGCTTTACACAGACAATAAGCACCCCTACTAGGATAAATAAATCTAGTAACAAAGAAAGTATCATTGATTGGATTCTCGTGAATAAACCTCTACTAAAATATAAGTCTGGAACATTACCCGATGACTTTAGTGATCACTATTTAACTTATATTATAAGACAGAAAACCCCTTACAATACTCCAATTGTTAGAACCATACGCAATCTCAAACACTTTAACACTATTCAATTTAAAATGAACTTAATGCCTGTAACTGGAACCCAGTAAAGACACTGCCTCTTGAAGAAGCTGTCCAATACTTTAACACCACATTCCTAACAATTCTAGATTACCATGCACCAAAACGCTCCATCCGAATTAAATCAAAACCTGCCCTTTGGCTATCTAATGACACTAGACAAAAATGTTACTTAGAAATAAAGCATGGAAAAATGGCAAACTAGCAAATCTCCTATTGACCAACAGACTTTCAGGCACCTAAGAAACACTACCAAAAGCCATCTTCACTGAAAGAAGGATTTATTTAAGAACCCTCCAGAAATCTAATCACAACAACCCTCAAAATTCTGGTCGACCCTAAATAGACTTCTTCACCCTGGACAGACTTCCACTCCATCCCCATCTGGTTCTGAAAAGAATTCTGCCCTTGATATAGCCAATACTTTCAACTCTTTCTTTACTGACACTATTAATGCCTTGGCCTCTCAACTCACTTGTGACAACACTAACATCCCTGACCTTGTATCCCTCAAACTACCAACCTTTAGGCTTCTACCCATCTCTACCTCCTTTATACAAAAATGTATCCATAAACTCAAACCATGCTCCCCTTCAGCAGACCAACTTCCATCTGAATTCCTTCAAAAAGCAGCCTCCGAAATAGCCTATCCCATATCCATTCTCATTAATAGAACTATAAGTGAAGAAACCATACCTGACATCTGGAAAATCTCACACATCATACCCTTACACAAAGGAGGTAACTCCTATGATTTCTCCAACTATAGACCCATAGCTCTCTTGTCCCCACTCGCTAAGATCATGGAAAAATGTGTTCACAAGCAGCTCATGAACCACCTAATAAAAAATAACATTCTTACTACTTGTCAACATGGCTTTAGGCCTTTTCATAGCACAACTACCGCTCTCCTCTCCTTTACTGACCTGATTAACAAGAATCGTAATGATAACATCCTGTCTTCAGCTCTCTTTATCGACCTATCCAAAGCCTTTGATATGGTTAATCACTCTCTCCTTATACAAATTCTCAAATCTCTTTCCTTAGAGCCTAAAGCTGTCCACTGGTTCAGTTCCTATCTCTCAAATAGGAAACAAGCCGTCCTCTGGGATAAGAAACTATCATCTCTTCTACCTATCTCACTCGGGGTCCCCCAAGGCTCTATCCTCGGACCTCTTCTTTTCTCCCTCTTTATAACCGACCTACAAGCAGCAATTCCCCAGGCTACATGCATACAATATGCTGACGACTCCACACTAATTTGCTCTGCTAAATCCATTGCTGAACTCCAAACTAATACACAAGATATATTCTCCAAAGTCGAAACTTGGTTCTTAAAACGTTGCCTACTCCTTAACGCAAAAAAAACCAAACTCCTACTCTTTAAGCCTACTAATAGATCCCCTGCACTAGATTTCACGATCTTATCCAATAATGGAACCATTATATCACCTGACCCCACTACCAAACTGCTAGGTGTCACGATAGACGACAACCTTACCTTTGACTGTCACATTAACAATACCATTAAAAATGTAAACAGGAAACTCGGCTCTCTCTATCGAATTAGGACATTTCTAACCTCCCCAGCCAAAGCCACTCTTGCCCACTCTCACCTCATCTCTACTCTTCTCTATGCCTCACCAATCTACACTAACCTCAAAAACAATCTTTACAAACTATCAACCACCTACAATAACATAGCCAGATTTGTTACTGGTAAGCCTTTTAGAACACATCACTGTTTAAATCTGCAGCAACTTAACTGGCTTGAACTGCCTAACATGCTACTTCTTTCCCAACTTACAGTTGTCCATAGAGCTCTATACCAAAGTCAAAATACACCTGCACTTTCTAACCTCTTAACCGCATATTCTAATCTAAACTCCCTCCGCTCATCAAACAAACTGCTAGTATCCTTGGCAAAAGCTAATAACCTAGCTGGTGACTCCCTCTTCTCAAATGCCTTGGGTAAACACTGGAATCAACTCCCTACTGAACTTACTTCTATGGCATCTTCTACTTTGTTTAAACAAAAACTTAGAACCTACTTGAAAAGCCACTGGATGTGTCCCTGTTCAAATCCTGATTAAATGTTCATTCCTTACCTTCCACTCCTCTCCCTTTTCTTACGCACCCCTCCCCCTACTGGCCTTTCACCTTCTTGCCTCCTTCTCCTCACAAATTCTATTTTCTTCTGTCTCCACCCTATTCCCAGGAAGCTTATATCTTTTCAACTCCACACTGCACTTCTACTGCCTTTTCTTTGCTAACTCCTGTCCCTCTACTCTCTCTTCTCATGCTACAATATGTAAATATGCTAAAGATGATAGTATTTAGATAGTCTAGGTAGTGTAAATCTTTGTAATCTAGTTTTAGGTTTCAATGTTTTAAGTTCTTTTCCCTGGTCTCTCTTAGTATTTATCTGGTTCTAGAAGTTGTATTGATGTTTAATAGAATGTATTTTTAGTATTTCCAGTTGCCTTCCTTTTGTAATCAAGTTGCTTTAGTTGAAGTGTTACAAGTCTGTAACTTGTTACTTGTAATTTGTTAGTTGCACTCATTATAAATCTTTTATGACCATATGTGGAGCTTTTCTCCCCGGGCCTCTGCTGAAAATGGAAATATATCCAGTCAGACTAGCCCGGTTAACAAATGTAAAATAAATAAATAAAAATAAATAAATAAATTCTAACTGGGAGCCAATCTCATAACTTATGGGTAGCTGCAAAAAAAAAAAACTTAAAAAAAATCATAAAGCAATGCACTACAGAATATCATATTCTACAGAGAAAATTAACAATAGATGTACTGTAGCAGATTTAGTTTAACATTTCATGTACTGATTTTGTTTAATAGCAAACTAAATCTTCAAACACACATTTCTAATGCAAAACTAAAATGAGGTGGATTAATAATAAGCCTGTACAAATCTTAGCATTGAATCATATCTTATGAAGTATTAATATCAATAAAAAAATAACTATCATGTTAACAGCAAATCAGATGAAGAGAATTACTTTTAACAAATGGATATATCTGTTTTGTGTTCACAATAAAACTGTACATTACAAATCAGAACTCAAAAAACTAAGTAAACTTCAAAATAAATACTGCTTCTGTTAAAATAATTATTTACATTTCCCAGTAGTATCTAAAAAATAACTGTGGCAAGCTGCTGTTCTACTTGGGTGAAAGATGTGAAATAATAAGTAACAGATATGTTATAAAAGTTAGACATAATAAGTAAATAGTTCCATAAGGAGGTGATTATATAACTTTGCTAAAGAGAAGTAAACACATGGCATATAATTTGAACTGTAAGACAAAATATATGAATACTAGATAAAAATAATCAAATATCTACCTATATACAGCTTACTGTTTAGATTGAACAGTAAAACAGATTAAATTAAATAAAAATGAGATAAACCTTTCAGAATGAAGCAGTCAGAAGACCAACAAACTCTACAATAAGAGGGAAGCAACTGGGCATATCACAATATGATTCCCTATTGAAACAATGCATTTTCACTAATTGCTTAGTATCTCTCAATTATTTTCATAGTAACTACACATGTTAAATGAATCACGGTATAGAATTTATATTTCATCACTGTAAACTATGAGACTATCTAAAAAGTATTTAACAGAATACTGGAAGCTGAAAGGGTGTAATTAATATCTGCAAATGCCTAGAATAAATACTAATGTATTATATATTATTTTAAAGATTGTTTATTAAACATTTGTTTCTTTTACTTCTCCTTCATTCTGCCTCCTCCCCTCTCTTCTCTCTTCATTTTCTTTTTCTCTTCCCTCTTCCTTCACAAAAACACAAACAGAAATTAGCATGCTTAAGAGATGCCTGCAACCCTTCAAAGCATTTAATAGCACATATTTAAATGGTGACTACTGGAAGGATTAATAAGAAACACTTTGTAATAATTACGAAACACAGCAGATCAGTAAGCTTCACCAAGGGGAGGTATCTCAAGCAAACAGAAATCAACATAGCTAAGAGATGCCAACAACCTCTGGAAGTATTCAAGCAATACATGTTTAATTAATGTCCATTAATAAAATCAAGAAAAAGTTTTATGTCGAGTACGGACATACCAGAAGTCAACAAGCTTCACAAAGGGGATGTAACGCAACAGAAGTATAAACAAGCTTCCTTGCTGGGTTAGGAAGCTGATAACTATCACAAAGGATTATAACAATAAAAAAAAGTGAAGTAAAAGAAGTTCACAGAAACCAATGCACGGTAAGAATACAAGTAAAAATTCTAAAACAGTTAGAGGAGCCCAACTAACTCAATAACTAAAAGGCACTAAAATGAGAGAACTGGAGAATCAGTTCTCAGAAAAGCACCCAAACAGATATACCACAACAGAAATATCTTCTTACATACTCTCCACTACATAAAGTGTTTCCCAACAAATGGAACGACCCATAACTACAGATAACAAAAAAAAATAAAAAATCTAAGTAAGAACATACAATGACCATAACTGATATAAATAAGGGAATAACTGAACATATTTTAGCATGAGTGGTAAAATAAGCAAGGTTGTTTAGATAAGACTGCAATACTGTTCGTTATATTTACAAGAAAAAATGATAGAATAACTTAATATTTAGGAGATAAATATATTATATAGTAAATCAAAATTTATTGAACTAAATAAAAAAAGGTTAATTAAAACAATGATGTTTAAAAATCACTCTAAGAATATAGGGATCAGTAGAAGAATATATTATCAACAGTAAAATACTTGAACAGTAAATATCTCAAGCAACTTATTTGATAAAGGACTGTTTCAAAATTAAAAAATAAAAATGGCATTAAATTATAGACAAGTATCAAAAAAGAAATGTGAGTTAAGAGAAAACAAATGAGAATGTATTCAAAATAACAGTTATTACTTGGCTGTAGCCATAATTATTTTGCTAGAAATGGAAGATATGTTATTTGTTTTTTTTCTTCTTCTTCTTTATGTCAGTCCAAGCATTTTTTGTCTGAGGTTGTTTTCAAAGAAGTAGATGACCAATTCATATCCTCAGACATTGGTATAAGGTTGTTATTTTTAAAATATGTGGCAGCATCCTCTAGGTTATTAAAGATTCTCATTCCATTAGACAGATATATTTTTAGTTTTGCTGGAAAAATTATCCCTTAGTTTTAATGCCATTCTGTCTATGAGATTTAAAAATGTGGCCAGCAAGATCGCCTATGGTCACCTGTTTTAGAAGAATAGCCATTATCAGATCTTATCAAATGTTGTTTATATTTCAATGGGGCTTTCCTCCACTCAGTTTTTAATACTAGCTCTTTATCAATATATGACAAAAACTTAATAACTATAGACCTTGGAGGAGAAGGTGAGGGGGAAGGAATGGGTTTACCTATGGCTCTGTAGGCTGTTTATATACCATAAGAGAAACCCTCCTGGAGATGTAAAAACAGAAGATTAATAAAGTTGAAGTTATGGAACACTTGTGAAGTGAATGATTTAGTATAGAAATTTTAACACAGGTTACATCACAGCATGATGGAACAACGAGTCCCCAAAGTAAGGAGAAACAGGAGGATCTGGAGATGTCTGAAGAAGAAATATGGACATTGGAAAGAAAAATAGATTTAATATGGTGTAATATTAAGAGAAAGCAAAAAAATAATCAAAACAAAAAGAGTAGCACCAAAGTTATTTGAAGAGAAATATAGGCAAAGGCATCCAGACATGGAAACTTTTATGATACAAAAAAAAAGAAAACAAAGAGGAAAAGTAGAAAAGAGGATTAGTAATGGAGAAGTTAAAGAAATAGAAACTAAGGTTATGGATTACCTGCAAAGTGAAGGATTTACTGTAGAAAATCTAACTCAGAAAACATCACAGCAGGATAGAGCAATGGATTCCCAAATTAAGGCAAAACCAGTGGAGCAGAAACTATCTGATCATTTGCCAGATGAAGATACTGTGGAGCCTTCCATAGGAAACCAGTGCAAACATCCAGTTGAAGTTGCCCAGCAAGGGAAGAAACAGGAAACTGTGGCAACTCTGATGCAGCCAATGTTGTGGGGTGATAGGCCAATGACTTCCCATATGAAAGAGCAATGGATGACACAGGATGAAACTGAAGAGAATGTGGCAAAGGAAGATGCTGTGGAACTACCTATAGATTGCCCACAGGAAATAGAGAATAAAGAATATGCTCTAAGTTTAGTGGAAAATTACCTAAGAAAAGAGTTGCTTGATTTAATAGTGATGGACAGATATATTAACATCGGTGAAAGAAACAGATTACAGAAAGTCAATAAAACCAAAAAAGTTAGACGTTTAATAAAACAAATGAACACAGTAATTAGGATTGTTCACAGAAATTCATGCAATATAGGTTCATAGGTTGGTACTAGGCTATCAGCCCTAGGGCCTATACAAGCCTAGCCATAACAATTCCCTGGCTATTTCTTCCTACATTATTTACTTCCCTGGACCCCTGTCTAGCAGTGTGACTGACGTGATCCCCAGGGTGAATTTCCTTTCTCCCATCCAATCGTCAAGGTTCCTTTTGAAGAGGGCCAAAGAGACACTCTGCTTGACATGTATGGGCAATCTATTCCAGAGTCTGGGGAGTCTCTGGGTCAGGAACCTATCCCTCCAACATGTTTTGTTTATTTTGATGACAAGGTTTAGATCCCTGGAGCGTGTGGCTCAGAGGGATTGGGATTTCTTTAAGTGTAGCATGTTCAACAGCTCTGGGTTTGACATGGCCTTGTATATTAAGCAGAGATCGCCTCTGAGTAGACGATATGCGATAGAGTATAGCTGGAGTTTTTTAAGGTGGTCAGCATAGGGCATCTGTTTTAGGCCTGTGATTCTTTTAGTGAGGTATTTCTGTGGCCTTTCCAGTTGTTGCAGATGTCTTGAGATGTACATACCAAACGGGGCGTTGTATTCTATAATGGGTCTAATGAGGGATGAGTACAGTGGGACAATGACCTCCTTTTTTTCTGGATGAAAAGCCCTTAGTGATGAGGTGTGCCACATAGAAGAATTTCCTGACTGTTGTGGCGATGTGGTTATCGAAGGTGAGACCACTGTCCACCTGTGTCCCTAAGTCTCTTATCACACTTTTGGTGTTTAGTGTACTGCCACCTATATGGTAATTCACGAGTACATGTTTTTTTCCAAAGGGGATAACTATACATTTCTTGGCATTGAGCTTGAGCCCATGGCTCTGGCACCAAGCATCTGTTTCTGTAAGGCCCTTTTGTAGAGTATCCACATAATTTGGGATTCAATAATGGCTCCCAGTTTGCAATCATCTGCGAACTTTGTTAGCCAGTGTCCCTTAGTGTTGGCCTGTACTTCAAAGAAGTAGATGCCAAACAAGAGCGGTCCCAGAAATAAATAGGATATACTACTGTGTAGTCAGATTAATAACAGATAAAGTCTTACCACAAAAATACAGGATAGTAAGGGAAAATAAGGGGAGAAATCTAATGCCGTCATGGAAGTATCGAATAGAGAAAACTATAAAGCAAGTAAGACAAGAAGTGTCACTGTTAGAAGAGTATGGAAGAGGGAACAGATCAAGAAAAATACTCAGAAAGATAGACATGATAAAAACAATGCACAGTATCAGAACAGATCAGGATCTATAGTGCACTATCGCAAATAATAAACTAAACATATCAGCACAGGCTGTAAAAATTAGAAGATATGCAGATAAATATAAAGGAAAAGTACAAGATAAGAAATGTATTTATGATCCAAAAAAAGTTTTATAGAGAATTGCGGAACAAGGCAGAAGGAATCAATACACCACCAAAAAAGAAGAAATAGATACATTTTGGATAAATATTTATGGAGACCCCGTGGAACTTAACAAAGATTCTAAATGGATAGAAGAAGTAAAAGAAAGAATAAGAAATTCAAATGTATAGGATATGTAGTGGGATAAAGTAACGGCCAGAGAGATTGATACAAAGTTAAGAAATGCTGCTAACTTGAAAACCCCAGACTCCGATACAGTACCTAACTTCTGGTTAAAAGTATTAACATCTTTGCATGAAAATTTTAGCCATGAGTAAGAACTATTTATATGCACACCCTGAACAGACACCAGCCTGGCTAACAACAGGAAAAACAATACTCCTACTTAAGAGCGAACCTGCAAGTTATTCTAAAAGCTATAAGCCAAAAACTTGCCTTCCAACAGCGTATAAACTATATACTGGAATTGATGCCAGTAGAGTTTATAGTCATTTAAAAGAAAACTCAATAAGGCAATAGAACAAAAGGGTAATAAAAGAACGCCGCATGGAACAAATGATTATTTGATGTTAAATAAAGTAATAATGGAGAACTGTAAAAAGAGTAAAAATCAAAGCATGGCATGGATAGACTATAAAAAGCATTTGACATTATCCCACATTTATGGATAAAAGAGTGCTTAAAAATGTGTAATAATCAGAATTTGATGAAGTCCACATTGTAGTGGATGAAAGCGCTAGATCCATTTGATCCGTTTTGCTGTTGAAATATCTATGATTTTAAGCATAATAAATTGGTGGTATTATTGCTGGTTGGAGTGAGCTATTTCCTTCAGTATCCTACCTATAGTGTTTATTTTCGAATTATGTTTTCTAAAACAGAATTGGAAACAGTTGCACACCTTGTTTCTGGTTGTGATATACTAACGGCAGAAGGACGTTATACTGAAAGGCATAAAAATGTAGCAAGATTGCTGCATTAGGGATTGTGCAAACATTATAATACTGAAGTAGCTGAAAAACACTGGAAACATGAGCCACAAAGCATAATAGAAAATGATGGTTTATATCACATGGGATCATCTACTACCAACAGTTCAAAAAATAGATGCAAGAAAACCAGATATAGTAGTCCATGGAAAGAAGACAAAAATAGCATTGATTATTGAAATCGCCACACCCAGTGACTACAGTATATTACGTACAGAGAGACATAAAATCATAAAGTACCTGGAAATTCAGGCAGAAATGAGAGCAATGTGGAAGAAATATACCCAGAAAGTTCCAGTAGTAGTAGGAGCAACGGGTCTTATAAAAACTGAATTTACAATCGTACTTAGATATGCTACCGATACATGTAACTCCATACAAATTGCAGAAGGAGTCATTACTGGGCACATTGCGGGTGCTGCAAGGTGTACTTCTGGCTAACATCAAAGACTGAAACAATACTAATTTCATGAACTTTAATTATAACTTGAGTTAGGAATGGAGTCCATTTCTGTCATGGTATTAGAAACTCAAAGACTTGGAGAAATTAAAAAAGAGATTTAATATTTCTGGTATCCAAGTATTAAGAAATGAAACTAAGTCCTCACCTTCAGATTTTTCTGGAAGACCAAAAATCCTTATATTACACCTCCTTTCTCTATTTTCCAAATCATCGACTTTGTTCAGAAGCCAAGTGTTTTGTTTTAGTAAAAAATCAGTTTGAGATTCTTCTTCTTTTAATTGACCATCAATGTTGTTCAACGCATTCTCCATATCTAGAATTTTTGTTTTGTTGCTGTTGTAGCATTTCTTTGAAGACTTCAGTTTGTTTAAAACAGTTTTCTCTTAGATTCTCCAAGTTTTTTTGAAAACCATCCATCTTCAAGGAAAGTTCCTGGAAAGTAGATGTCACTAGTTGTATCTGTTTATTCAGTGAAGTGTCAGTATGAGAATGCTTGGAGTTACACATCTTCGTTCAGAAAAATAAAAGTGATAGGAACATTTTTATGAAACTTCATAAAAATCAGATATTTAGTAGACAGAACTATTATCAATCAAAATGTAGCACTTTTTGTTTTAAAAATAATAATTACTTTCCTATAATAAGAGATAATACTGCAGAGCTCTAAAGGATGCTGTCTTCACATAGCAATCTTGGCTCTGCCCCCCCCCCCCCACACACACACACATATACACACACACTTTAAATTCTGACTTTATTGCAAAAATGATGCCTACATCCTATTTTAAAGGGAAAGGAAAACTTCCATGTGCTTCATATGTAGGAGAATGTACCAACAACACCCACTCTATATAATTATTTCAATACAGTTCAGTACAGAAGTTGCATAAATTTGGAAAGGAGAAACTACTTGTTTTCTTTTTTAGTAAAATGATTATTTCCTATTGCCTAAAATGAGCACAGGCAGGACTTGATGGAGTTATATTTCAAAAACTCATTTTTATTTACTGACAATGAAATCAAAATCATGGCTGTTGGAACTTTTGTTCATATCTTGTATTTTTGGAGCAACAGTCCTGGAAGCACTTATAACATGTGGCAGAGTGGTAGGTGTGGTGGTGATGGTTAACACAGGGCATTACAAATATCAGAGTATAGGAGTCACTTCTAAAAATGAATTGCTGACAACAGCGCAAGAGAATGGTGAGACCAAAACAATGTTCATATAAATAGCCGGTGCATAAACTTGAGAAAGTGATCTTGACATTGATAAACAGCACCTGGACTATTCTGTGTAGTTTTGTAAACCGCTTTGAGAGTGAACAAGGGATATCCAAGTGTGTGCCATGGAAGGAATACAAATGGAAAAAAGAATGGCAAAGCTGCCTGAAACCTAAGAAAGGCTGTCCAGAGTGAGACACAAGATGCAACAAGAATGGAAAACAGAAAATGCATCCCTGGGTTTCCACCCATGTCCCTGCTGGACTGGGGCATTGGGTGCTGACTTGTCTAAACATGGGCTAAACTCTTGGCTAGGCTTATAAGGGCCTCAAGGCCAGTAGCCTAGTAACTTTCTATGATCCTATGATATGGAGACAATATTTAAGTGAAAAGGTGGAAGAGGTGGAAAGGAGTACAAATGGAAAGTGACATACGGAAATTTAAGAAGAACATGAGTAAATTATTTTCAGAGAGAGAGTGACAAATCCCTGAAATAAAATATCAGAAGGAGTGGCAGGACAGAATTTTTCAACGTGTTTCAAGGAGGCTTGGAACAGACAGGTCAGACTATGTAAGAAATGGAGAAAGGGCCAGTAGCTCTGGCAGGCTAGAATGGCCACTGATTTGTTTCTGAGATCCTTTGGGTGTGTTCACATGTGACCATATGTCTCAACTGTCCATATTTTCACAGGATGTCCAGATTTTTGCCTCGTATTTTGGGTCTGTTCCTCATTAAATTTCTGATTTTATGTATCTTTGTGCCAAATCAGTAAGGACTGAATTCACTAAATGATGACAGGCATTTGTGTTCCAGACTTCATATCCTTCAGATGGATCCATCCTTCATGGTAACACAAGACCCTTTCTAGCATCTTTCTAGGTTTCTAAGAGCAGTATTTAAAAATTGTCTCTCTTTTTGAGGCTTTGCCACCCATTGTTTTTGTCTTTGTCCAGACTTTTTGTGCTAAGAGGTTGAGAGCTATGCATGTGTCCCATGTACAAGTGTGGTTCAGTTCTTTTTGTTAATAATAATGACTTTGCTGAATATGTGGTTGGACACTATTCTGAGCATGTAATTATCTTTCTTACCTTTCTTACATTTAAGATGTCTTTAAATCATTTTAGAATGCTAGAATAAAAATGTATTCTCCCTCAAAATGGTTTACATATATTATTCCTGTTATGATGCTGAATTTTTGCTTGGCACAATTTTATGAATAATCTTTCAGTTATAAGCTCAGTTGCTAACTCTGAATAATAATGAGTGACAGGTTAACTGAAACAGTTCAACTAAAATTATATTTGTTAAAATATAAAAAATGTTGTCTGTACTATAAAAGGAAGGAGTTTTGACAGATGATGAAAAATCTGTTTTCAATTAAATATGGTCTCCGAATATCCCATATGTATTCCAG
Source organism: Protopterus annectens (assembly GCF_019279795.1). Taxonomy (NCBI): domain Eukaryota; kingdom Metazoa; phylum Chordata; order Ceratodontiformes; family Protopteridae; genus Protopterus; species Protopterus annectens. The sequence goes on along the minus strand of NC_056734.1, from coordinate 1,012,854,228 downwards.
TGGGAAAATATGCATTTCATTATTCACATTCATTCTCCAGATAAAAAATGAGGGTCACATTTTTCTAAACCTTTCATCCTGTACTGTTTCAAAATAATTATGTAAGACGTAATAGTTTTAATAATTAGCCCTTCCACAGCATATTATGTCAAGATAAATGGATATCTTTCTGGTGAATAATGAAAGGAGGCTACCACATATCACCTCAGAAACTCACAAGCTTTACACAGCTGGTTTAGAACACTGACTTTGTATTTCTGCAAACACTAATCATCATATTATCTAAAAATGTGAGACGAGTATGGCTCCATCAGGAGATGTTAGGCTGCTGTCACATACAGAAGGAATGATTCTTTGGTTATCAATGTTACCTCAAGTATGTATTGCTCTTTATTTGACAACACTAACTTGTCTCATTACATACAATAGGATTTTTGATATGCTGAGAAAAAAACATGACATAGCAGAAGGTATGTATGTAATCATTGTTTTGGGCTTCAGAACAGCTGGATTAGGTAAAAGGAGTCTGATCAGGGCAATGTATCTATTTCCCCTTCTATTATTTATTTAAATGTATTTACTGAATAAGGCACCATTTTCATTATAGACCAATGAAGAAAAGTTAAAAAGTAACTAATGGTTTAGTGTTTCCAACATAAAGTTACAGTACAAAAGTGGAATACAAGCATGTTCCACACATTAGTAGTGATGCATCCTACAAAATCAAAAGAATTATTATATCACGTTCTATACACAAACATAAGTACTAGCAAGTCAGTCTAACACCTCTTGTCAAATGTAGTGCCACAACAGAGGAGATAAGGGTACGAGAGAATGAAGGGACAAAACATGGAGAGAATGTGGTACTTTCCCAAAACTAATGGCAAAAAGCATAAGAGAACTGCAGGGACAGAGAAAAGAGGATAAGGGATAGAGATCAGGTGGTTGGGATGGAAAATGCTGAGGATTAAGAGAAAGATTGGAAACAGAAGTGGTTTATAAAGAGAAAGACATGTAAGGGTAAAAAAGACAATGTAAAGTATGACTAAATGTTCATAATAAAAAGGGGACAAGGCAGACTGGAAGGTAAAATTAAAGATCAAGTAATGAATACACAATTACAGTGCAAGGTGGCTAAGAAATGAGTCCTTGGGGGCTTGACCCAACAGGAGCAGAAAGTTATTACCCAGTTTTAATGCAGCATAAAAAATGGTAGAATGTCTGTAATGTCTATGAGATACCAGCCTAATTGCCAAATGTCATGGAGATGACCAAAGGTTATGTACAGAACCACACTGATTCATAAGTGAGTGCAGGGTAGGATGTTTGCTTAATGAGTAATGCCATTCTCCGATAAGAAATTCATAATGCAACCATGCTGTGATGAATATCACAGAATAGTCAGTGCAATGTGTCCCAGTGATGCTTAGGTATGTCTCAGGGCCAGCATAGTACTGGTGTGCTGTGGAAAGGGCTGCAGAGAAAATGATAGCTGCACTAATGAGAGGCAGCTAGCTACTGTAGTGACCACATTATGTGTGGTCACATTTCCAAAGTGAGAAGAATGCTAAAGTGGTGTGCCTGCTGCATTCACACATGCAATGTAGCACCTCATGGCTACATATACAGATATTGCAAGAAGACCACATATGGCCAGCACAGCAGAATGCTAGTGCAGTTCATCATTGAAGCAGGAAAGAAAGGGGACATAAGACAGCCAGAAAAGAGGCATTAGCAAACAGAGGATCGCATACACAAAGGTAACCTGGAGAGAACATAGCATATGGGCCTTTTTTTTCTGGGACAAATAGCTATTTTCTGTTCTGATGGAAGGCAGAGGTGGGGTAGCAAGGAATATGCATGGAAAGAAAGACACAATAGGTAAGGTTGGAGGGGCACATAAAATTACATATAAAAAAGCCAGAGACAGACAGGAGAAGTATAGATGCAAAAGGTGCAAATGTGAAGAGATATAAACAGATAAAGAACAGTTTGTGATGGGGAGGGTTGGACTACAAACAGGGTAGGGGTAATGAGGCACAAGAAAGGAGAACAACATTTTGGGGAATATCACAATCCAAAAATCGGGCTCGGTTGCAACAAGATGAAGAAAGATAAAACGTTTAAAATAAGCAAGTAAGAAGTGCTTACAGAAAGAACTTTAACAAATAAAAATAAATCAGATACATCCAGTGAATCAAGCACTTTCATCTCCAACCTTTTGGAGACTTTATCAAGACAGAGCATGCCCCAACTGACAGCAAATTTAAAATACAAAGTTAATTACTGAACCAATCAACATCCAGGGTTCATGAATAATTCATGAGCAATGACTATTCCTACAATTTACATCTAATAATGTCAGATAATCACACAAAAAAACATTCATCATCCTAAATATTACCCACTATAATGTATATAAATACATAACTATAAAATACATCATTAAAATAAAATTGAATATGTGTAAATAAAATCTAATAAAACCTCAACATTTCCTATATGTTGTACACTTCAAATAATCCTAATATATTGTAATATAAATGAATAAATACATGTATAAATAAACACATAATAGATACAGTATAAAATTCACCAATGTATATATATAAAACATAACATTAATGCATATATTTCAACTATTAAAAATTACAAGAACATTTCTTTAAAATCATCATCTGTCTAAAGCTTTTAATCTTAAAAAGCAAGTAATTGCAACAGATTCATTTAAGCCTGGCCATTGGGTTGCATTCGTTTTCAACTGCCATATGGCCTCACTTTTCTCCAAATATAAAGCCCAAGGTCCACCTCTTGGGTCTAATTCAATAACTTCAATAACAGTGAATTTAAAATCATGTCCGGGCCATTCCATACAATGTTTTACAAGGGCATTGGTTTCTTTTTGTGGTCTGATATCCCTCAAATGTTCATAAATATGGTTTTTAAGTTTCCTTTCTGTCTTTCCAATATAAAAATAACCACATTTGGAACAGAAAGCACAATAAACCACCTTCTCAGTATAACAGCTGCACTTTTTTGTAAATAGACCTTTATACCATTTATGTTAAATTTTGACCCTTCCTTAATATGTTGGCAATAATTGCATGCCCCACACTTCTTCATATGGCCCCCATTCCGAATCTGGTAACTCCTTTCAAAGATGTTCTTTAAGGTTTGTCCCTTTCTATATACCACTATAGGCTTGTCACTTATGCATTGTCTAATGTCATTGTTTGAGGTCAAAATTATCCAATTTTTATCCAAAATCCTGAACATTTCTTTACTGCCAAGATTATAAGAAGTGATAAAAGCTGAAGAAAACTTATCATTTGCTTGCACTTGTTCAACAGGTGTCATAACATTCACATGGTAACATTGGTCTATTTACAAAACCAGCATTCATATTTAAAACCATATAACTGTTCCCTTCATTGCCAGAGTGCACCATCTCCGAATTCAATATAGCATGATAAAACCCCCCCTCTCTCTCTTATTAACTACTTCCAACATTAAGTTGTTAATTAAGTCCAATGGGTATTCTCTTTTAAGAAACATATCTTTCAACAGTTCACATTCATCCAAAAAAGAGTCGAAACTAGACACCATCTGAGCAGCTCTAACAAACTGTCCCTTAACAACTTCTCTTTTTTGCTTGAAGGGATGGCTACTTTCAAAATGTAAAAAACTGAATACATTTCCTTCCTATAAATACATGACTCAGAATTCCTTAAGACTGTATTTTTTGTCAGTTTAACATCCAAATATGAGATTTCATTGGGATCGATATTATGGGTGAACCTTAAAAAGGCTGTTGAATTATTCATGTGAGTTAAAAATTCATTAATCATCTCACTTGGTCCATCCCAAAATATAAAAATATCATCCAAAAATCTCACATACATTTTACAATATTGATAATAAACTGAATTAATAACAAACTTTTTCTCCCATTAAGGCATCACCAAATTAGAGTACAAACCACCACATGGAGAACCCATAGCAACACCAACTGCTTGGATTCAAACATGCATTAAAAATATACACTGTATTACTTCTTTCTACACAGATGATCGAAAGCGAGAGGAGTGAGAGAGAGAAATACAGCACAGTTCCCCTATGCAGTTATATTGACACAGTTCTCTCTTATTTAGTTGAACCTCATCTTCCTGAGAGCCTGTTCCTCATCTCCATTCCTCCACCTCCTCCACCTCTCTTGGTTCTCTTGGTTCAATGTCATCTCTGCCTGTGTTGTTAAGAAAGAAAATATGTTTAGGAGGCCAAAGGCAGAACAATGCACTGCAAGCAACAGACTGTTGCTAAAAAAACTGGCAAAAAATGCTTGCATCATCTCTTCTGCTTCTCTGGACTCTGGCTTCTGAGGTGTTCAAATGGATAATCATGACAACATCATTCACCACAAGTGCTGAGACATCATTCACCATAAGGCAAGCTAGTGATGCATAATGAGTGGGGTGATGGGTGGCGCAGTGGGTGCTTGTTCGCTGTAACATTCCGCCGGTCGGGGGCTGGGTGTTGATTCTGGGGTCGGGTGCCTTCTCTCACGGAGTTTGCCTTCTCCTCCTCCGGTTTTCGTTTTTCTCTCCGGTTTCCTCCCAGCTTTCTAAAGGCATGCTTCTGGACATTCTCCTCTGCCTCCTCTGCTGGAAAACTGTGTGGAACCTAGTCGGACTTTCTCAGTCAACAAATGTTAAAATAAAATAAAAAAATAAATAAAAAATAAAAATCTTATACTTGAAGCCAACATCAGCCACTGGCAGGAACACCTGATAATTATTTTGCAGCAGGTACAGAAAACTATGTTTTCCTGCTGTACCAGGTGGGATACTTGCTAAAATCATGATCTGATGAGGCCAAGCATGCTCTTAAGGTCAGAATGAGATGAAAAATAGTAGCCCAATGTGCCTGAACACATGTTAGTATACCCCGTAAAGCAAATCTGTAGGCAGTAGAGGTACATGATGCAATGAACAATGAGCACTGATATGTGGTGCTAAGAGCTACATAGTGTCCAGGTATTAGTATACTGTAAACATAACCTTCTAGCCTGGGAATGGACACAGAAGAGCAGGGTAATGTTAACTGTGGGTGATTTTGCATTCCGTTTTGGAAGTGATTCATGGATGAATGTGTTGAATCACCTAATTAGAATAAACATTATGCTACAAAGCCCATTTTAGCATGCTGAAAATACATTTGCTATACAGTGGGAGATCATGCTAGGGCAATCAGTGTAGAAATTGGAATACAGAACTGGATAATGGTTTCTAATGGCATATAAACAACCTAAGTCTATGAACCTATGATGATAATGACTTTGCTGTGCCTATCCCTCCTAAAGGCAGTGTCTGATCTACAATGTGACCATCTAATGCACTGCATCACATAGCCCCAATGTGAAAGTGTAACCATTAGTTTTATACTGTGATTTTCCTGTCACAGCCCATACTTTGGACCAAATGCTAATTTTTCACCAGTGCCCTAAAATATTGGGCACACCTCTGCCTTGCCTAGTGTGCCACCACAACTAACTCCTCCATCAATCTAATTTGATGGTGGAGCTCTAAAGTACATTTAGACTTAAGCCACTAAACACTTCATTGTAGGTATAATCCAGGTGAGTACTTTACCTTTGGCTATTCTATACTTAATGGGAGTCATACTGTTACAGCACACAGAGGGCAGATTTAGTTAAAATAATCTGGTTGAGGAATGATAGAAAGAAATTAAATAGAAAAGTCTTCAGATTTTTAGAGAAGGTGAAACACTGCGTCTTCAGTATTCTGTTATAAGAACATCAGGCAAAATACCTCTTAACTATCCTGAATTTGTCAGAGAACTCCGATGTTTAACTAAAAAAAGGGTGTCACAACTATCCAGATAGACCCTTTAAATTATTATTTTCAATGCTCAGTTTCCCCAGTTACCAGATGTCAGCAGAGTCACAACATTTTTAAGGGTATTACCAGGACTGTATGTGACTCATGAAGCAGCGGGAGAAATTATTTCACTGCCTGCTGAATGTGTACTGCATTATTTTATCAAATAAGTTGTTTTGAGACATCAGTAAACAATGCGTGACATGCTGACTTTGTTCCATAGATATTTAGACTGCCCATAATCAAGTAAGAGAAGTCGGGTTTACTCAGTCGTTAATCCTGAGATGACTGCTACCAGTCTGCATACTGAGGCTGCTTCTGCACAGTAATGGCTGAGAAAGCACCTTAACTGCTGACTTTCAGAAGAAATTATTTCAATAATTTGAAGTAAATCAGAAGGTATGTAATAAAAATATTCATATCACATCTGCATTGAGTTTTGTTCTTTTGATAATATGTTGTCGGTAATCATTGTAAAAAAACCCCAAAAAGATAGTAATTCCACAATACATTCTGATGATAAAAATGGGTGAATAGACTGTATTCATAGTCCAGTGACTGTTTTCAGAGTTAAATTCACTTTTTGTAGCTTCCTGTTCTAGAAGTCACAGAATGCATTATCTCCATCTGCTGTCAGCATTTTTGCTGGAAGCATGCATTTCATAGATTCTGTTGTTGAATAGAAAATGCGTGTGTGTGTTTGTGAGTTTCTGTGTGTGTGTGTGTGTGTGTGTGTGTGTGTGTGTGTCTGCTTGTATTTGTGTGTGTGTGTATGCACGTGTGTGTGTGTGTGTGTGTGTGTGTGTGTGTGTGTGTGTGTGTGTGTGTGTGTGTGTGTGTGTGTGTGTGTGTGTGTGTATGTGTGTGTGTATACTCAAACAAAACTGCATCGGCAAACACATTTGACAGGTATTTACAATTTGAGTGCTGGGTGAATGTTTGCTTTTTAAATAAGAAGTAGACTTTGACTTTTTAGCAGAATAATGAGAATTTTCCTTGAAGAGATGATTTAGGAGAGATTTATATTTATACAGTCATGTATGAGGTAGTTTCAGAAAACAGAAATTTGTACATAGGGTAAAAAAGGACAGAAACAACATGCAGTAGTTTCAGATACTTAAGGTACAGGAGGAGATTCTAGATGCTCAAAGTCTTGGGGGAAATAAGAGGGTCATTTAGTGACTGTGGTTTCTAGATTACAGATTTGGGGTCTTTAGTTCATTGGTGACCACTGATATCTGTGTGATGTGCTGTTCATTTGTTCTCCTTATACTTTTTTTTGTATCTTTGCAGTTTTTTTCTACCTCCGTAGACATGTCGGTTGATACACTGATTTCTCAATACCTGTGTTACCCATTTTAAACCTGCAGTTTTACTGATTTTATTTAAAAAAATGTATTTTTATAACTGTGAAAGCTTTTACTATGATTGACTAGTAAAAATAAATCTGAACAAAACATGGCATACATAGTATTCTAACTGAATATAACAAATAAAAGTAACATAGCTGAGACAAATAAACTGCTAGTAGAAAAAATACAGAATAAAACGAAAAAAAAAAACAGCGGAATAACACACTACCAGGGAGCTCATGAAAAGAATATACTTTAATATTAGTAAGCGCTTTCACAAATGCTTCATCAGACCATACATTAAACAACACTGATTAAAGTATATATATATATATATATATATATATATATATATATATATATATATATATATATATATATATATATATATATATATATATATAGGCATCAATTAACATTTAGCCAATCAAGTACTCCCTCAATTTTAAAGTCAGTGAAGACACAGCAGTATAAGTTTAAACATCTATGTTTATAGAGAATGCATAATATATTTAAAAATATGTTTAAAAATAAGACAAACAAGAATAATGATGAAACAAATATAAAACACTCAACATATCAGAACTGATCTTTCAATACCAGTTACTTCCTGAGACCACATCCCTTCAAAAGGGGTTTCAGGGGAACTTTCTCATTGAGTCCACTCTCCTGATCTGCCTTTAATCTGATCATCCATCTAACTTCCCTGGTCTCAGTGAGGTTCCTTACATCACCTCCCCTAATACTAATGGGTGTTCTATCTATAACTAAAAAACGGAATATATGTTGTGAGTTAGTGTTTAAAACATGCTTAGAGAGGGCATTATTCTGTGATGCTTTATGTATATTGTAAAGATGCTCCCTCACTCTATCCTTTAACGCCCTGTCAGTCTTGCCTACGTAGAACGCATGGCAGACTAAACAATGGGCTAGATATACTATGTGAGTGGTTGAGCAAGTGCCTCCTACTTTAAAATGAAATCTACGTCCAAGGTCTGGGTGCTCAAAAAATCCATTACTATCAATGTAACTGCAAAACTTGCAGCTACAACATGGTGTTTTAACTGACTTGTATCAGTGGGAGAGACTTTACAATTATCAGGGTATCAAAGAAGCTGAAGTAGATTCTTCTTATTCTTATATGTGAAATGTGGACTGTCCCAACAAAATGACTGACACCAACATAGGACAGCAACAAATTTAATATAAAAACAGTAGATAAATGTGGACTGTCACCAATGATCTTCCTAATATTTGGGTCAGTGGTCAAGATGTTCCAATGTTTATTTATAACATCAGTCACATTCCTAGTGCCCGTAGTATAGAATAGCGGCATGAATAGTCTGTTATATGTGCCTTGTTGATTCGATGCTACACTGGGTTGAGATGTTCTCCTGAAAACTAGGGTTTAGCTGTTGCATTCCTATACTGTAGAATAGTATCTAAAATGCTATCAACTTCTGTCCCTGTATATCTTCTAATGAGTAACTTGTCCTTAAGATCAAACAATTCAGAATTAAAACCACCATCAGACACATTGAGCCTAGAAGCTGTCATGCCCTGTCCTCTTACAGTATTCTTAAAAATATATGGGGGGTGCATACTGCTCCTGTGCAATATAGTGTTTTTATAACAGGGTTTTCTGAAAACTCCAATATTCAAGCTAACATCAACAGCTTGACTCAGCAACACATCCAAAAATTTCAGTGGATGTTTCCGAGAAGACCAATGAAAACTTGAGAAATGATATCGACAAATTATGGTCTTCATGGAACCTAAACAAATCATCCACATTTCCTGTCCAAATAAGAAACAAATCATCATCAAAACAATGATAAAATGGGACATATCATTGCAACCATTGGGTAGACTACATACATTCCTCTTCCCATGTAGCCATGACCATGTTCGCATAGCTATTGGCACTAGATGTGCCCATAGCTATGCCATCCCTCTGCCTATAGTCGACACCATCAAAGACAAAGATGTTATCTAGCACAATTTTCTTACAAAAACCAATAAGCTCATTCAAAGATAGAGCATATGTTCCATATTTAGATAAATACTTTTTGATGTAAAGCATCCCGATGTCATTGGGTATCATGGCAAACAAGGACTGTACATCCATTGTTACCATATAATATTTCAAATCCAATGCCTGTTCCCTAATAAAATCATACAGGTCAACTAGGAAATGCTTAGAATCCTTTAATACTACTACATTTTTGTCCAAAACTGGGCGTAAGTGTTTTTTGACAAAGATAGAAAATGGTTCAGTGCTCCAATTTCTGCCAGCTACAGTGAGTTTTAGGGAAGGTGTTTGACTGTTGTTATGGATCTTGGGGAGACCTTGTATTACCAGGATCAAAGTGTCATCCACCAAGAAATACTTATATAAATCAAAAGTAATCCTCTTCTGGAACAAACAGTTGTTCAAAGCATCACATATTGTTGTCCTTATCACATCAATTTCACCTTTATTAATAGCAATATAGTATTCAGGATCATTTAACATCCTCCTAATGGCATCAAAATAATAAGATTGAGCCATTATAACTATGGAACTACCTTTGTCAGCCAGATGAATAGCTATAGTGGTCTCATTCTCTAGCGTATTTAATGCTAACCACTCATTTGATATAAGGTTGTCAAAATATCTACTTTTCTTATTATGAAACAGTTGTTGTATATCCTGTTCAACCAATTTACCAAAAGCTTCTAATATTGGATGCATAATTGGTATATAAACACTAGGTTTCCTGAAACCAAAACCATGGTTAGCATTAGTACCTCCCCCAAACTGCATATTCAAAGCCACTTTACAAACAAACATTTTAACATCCAAAATCATGTCAGTCACATCACCAGGTTGTGTGGGAATAAAAGAAAGTCCTTTCTTCAATATACTTTCCTCATCCAATGACAAATATCTCTTGGCTAAATTCCAAAAAACTATGTCTCTACTTGTCTCCACATTTTCTTGAAAGACTGGTTGGTGGTCTATTCTATAGGTAGTTTCCTCTTGTTCATTCCCCTGCTTTGAGAGCGACCCCTGTTCAAATGTTTCTCCGGACAAATGGGTAAAGGGAAGGTACATATGTAACCATCAAATCTACCAGATATATCAGTTTTACCAGATGATTTAGAAGGAATTTTTTTCCTAGCATCATTTCCCAGTGGTAATTTCTGCACATGTATGGCATTGACGACTATAACTTGCCCAGCTAGATCTATATGCAGATTACCATCACAGCTATTAGTTACAGTCTTTAAATCACCATTAGATAGGGCATTCAAAGTAGTATGCTCAGGTAGTGTGGCCCCTATAATCTGTTCATTGAGACAGTCTCTTTCACATTGCTTCTGTTCAAACCTTTTACAACAGCATGTTCATTTTTAAGCCATGTAAACACATGGCCTTGTTTAAAATCAGTTACGTCTCTCTCAGTCTTGAGACATTTCTGTTGTATTAATTTCCTCTCAACCAGCATGGCAGCATCTACTAACTTATCAGTAAATTAATCAACTACATCAGTAGGAAACCACTCATACAACAACGTCTGTTGTTTTTTAATTTTAGATATTAAAACATCCTCCTCTGGCTTAAAAAATTCAGCTAATAGTCTCAAGTAACTAAAGCTCACCTCAAGGTTAAGTTTTTGCCAGCGTCCAAGTAGCTCCAGGTACTGTTCACCATATTCAGATATTTTAAACACCTGTAAATCTCTTGGAATGATTTTCTTCTTTAGGCACACCTCAAAATGCTGCCTTTGAGTCTGGAGATATTTGAGTTTCAAGCAAGTTGAATTTCACCTTGTCCACCCCTTTCATCAGTGATAGAACGTTATACTGTGGCCCATCAGTAGCTTCTGACTGGAAACCTGCATTGATCGATAGTAGCAGATTCAAGTTCCTCACCAAACACTGCAATAACTTGTTCAAACGGTCACTGGAATCATGTGTAGAACTCCGTGGGTTGTAGCTTAATTCCAGATCTGCTGCAAACTTCTCATGAAGTAACTGGTGTTGAAAGATCAGTTCTGATATGTTTAGCGCTTTATATTTGTTTCATCATTATTTTTGTTTGTCTTATTTTTAGAATATTTTTAAATATGTTGTGTATTCTCTATATACATAGATGTTTAAACTTATACTGCTGTGTCTTCATTGACTTTAAAATTGAGGGAGTACTTGATGGCTGAATGTTCACTGATGCCCATATGTAGATGCTTTAATCAATTTTATTTAATGTATGGTCTGATGAAGCATTTGTGAAAGCGCTTACTGACATTAAAGTATATCCTTTTTATGAGCTCCCTGGTAGTGTGTTATTCCGCTGTTTTTTTTTCGTTTTATACATAGTATTCTGTTTACATTTTGCACCATTTTGTTCCTGCTGTTTTATTTAACTTTCTTTCAGCTTGTGTTTTTATATGGTGGCATCCCACAATACCATTCGAAGTAGGAGAATATATGATTATGTATACATAAATTTATGCAGATTAGATGTGCCAATTTTTTTGTCGAGAGTTTTGATGACTGTAGGTTGAGAAGTATGTAGATGATCCTTAAAAGTATCAACTGTTATCTTTATTAGGTCCAAAGAGATGTGGCTGGGGGCAGAGGAAGATATTCAGTTTAATGCAATTTGTCATCCAGTTACTGCCAAGGTAAATGAGTTAAGCTCATCCACAGAGTTGGAGAGAAGGGTGAAAAAAGAAAACCACTGAGGACTTCCCATCAGCAATGATGTCACTTATAGTGGCCATTTTATCCTTGATTCTTTGTGAGCCAAAACTTGCATCCTCAGTAGTGTCCCTAGATAAATTCAGCAGAATATACCTCCATTGCTGAATGTTAAATGCTTTAACACATTTGCCCAAATGGATATTAGAAGTAAATCTCTTTAAGAAGTATAAGGTAACGGTGAAGCTATAGGAGAGCCAGCAAAGTTTGATTAATAAGTGATGGTTACAATTCTGGGGCACTTGTGCTCTGTTGACTCTGTATAGGTTATTACCAGTGAGTTATAAGCATGTACATGCCACTGATAAGGCTAGTCTATATAGACTGATCCAGTACCAGAGGAGGAGGAGCAACATATTGCAAAAGGTGTGGTTACTGATATGTGACAATTTGTTCTCCTGGCTTCTGTTTATCTAGGATCATTGGACTCCATAAGTAGAGTTTGGATTGGTGGGTCCAGGATTTGAATACAGTTTATCATAGATAAGGATCAGCGTGACACTGGGCAGCTTTCCTTTTTTTTTGGGGGGGTGGTATAGTTGTAACTGTGGTATTAGACCACCAACTGAGAAAGGAGATAAACACCATAGCAGTGTGATTCTCTTAGTGTAGTGATGTGCCATACTGTGTGCAGCCTTTGAAAGGAGTAGTATGAACCCTGAGGGTGACACTGCTGTTTATGACACACAACAGGGGAAAGCAGAGTTGTTTTTCTTTTACAGTGATAATATGAGGAGCTAATGATGACATATGCAAGCATGGCTGGGAACCTGACAGGTGAAAGTAATCTGGCAGTATGTAGAAGGGCTCCTATAGCTTTGGGAGGGAACAGTGGCTGCATAGAGGGCAGGGAAAAGCTTCCTTATTCCTACCTCAGTGCAGACGTCTCTCCCCAGTCTTTTTTGAGTGTTTCTCCTATTGAACGTTTTGTAATTTCTGTTCATCAGTAGGGTAGATGTCAAGGGCCCTAGTGTCTATCATTGTCTTCTCCAAGATTTGTAGAATATGCCCAGCCTGTTTTTAGCATTGATGAATCCTTAATTAAAAGGTACTCTAATTTGTAAGGAACAGTGCAGGTTTACATGGAAACTGTGTGGCTGTAAGGATATAGAATTTGCATTATTATACTGAAACTTACTAGCTATACTTTACAGGGTACCCTAGAGGTTACCTTCTGAATTTAATTCCATATACATGACCTTTTTGGCTACATTCATTGAGATCATGTGATGTGAATTGTTTTAGTTTTGCATTGCTCAAACAAATGACACTCTGGCCAATCAGTGCAGTTGCCTATTGATATAAGGATAAGGGTGCCAGTTAAATGTATTATTTTGCTTGCAACTAGTTTACATACAGACAGGTAAAAGGAGAAAGCAGTTAACATAGAATAGTCATACACTGGTGTGTTGATATATAGGCTGTCCATCTTTGGTTTCTCACCTTAAGCTGACAGCAGAGTTTAAGTGTATAAATTAAGTGGATTAGTTGCATAATGTGTGATTTTCAGAAATGTATGAACTTTAATAAATGTGTTCATCTCGCCCAGTTAGCTGCAACATAATATTCATACAGCAGGCCTATCTGTCTCCTTTTAAAATCTATTTTTAGGAAACAATAAGTCTGAAAGCATAGCCATGTTAAAGTCATAGATTAAAGGCCTGGCCTAAACAGTCTGATCCAACATTTGGTGACATTTCTACTACAGATTATGATGTTTTAAGTGCTGGACAATTTAAGCCTTAGTTATTATGTGAGATGGCATCTTCATATTTTTGAAAATGTTCTTATTGCAATTCCTCTGAAAAGCTAAATAACTTTTCATGTAGGACAAGCCATTGAATCTTATACTGTTGTAGCACCATCACCAAAACAGAAACTGCTGTCTGCATTGTTCTGTGGATCTTCTAGCACCACAAAACTCACCTGGGACTATACTGGCAGGTTCTCACAACATTTCTAATATCCCTGAAAGGACAGAGTATAGTTGATCTACTTTTCTTATGCCCACATGAAATTATGCATTATTTCTTCTGAGTCAGGGATTTCTATCAACGGAGGTTTTCTTTCAGGTACTCCAGCGTAATCTTTTCATGGGGTGCTGATGACCAAGATCTCTCTATAAAAGGAACACAGCTTCATTTTCTTTCTGAAATTGTGGATCACTTTTGCATTTTGAAATTGCTAGCATTTATAAGAAATGATGCCTCTACACCAATCAGTTTGATGCAATGTTATCCATAATATTTGAAAATGCTTATGACCTGGAATTGTGTGGTATGTAGCCACCAATAACTAACATTTAATTTATGTTTTTGCTGTTTCTAGATCCAAACAAATTCAAGTAACTGTACAAATATACAAAAGCCATAACCAGTAACTTGCTTATTTGAATAAACTGTACCTTGTTCATAAAGACTAACTATTAATCCTCTACTTAATGACAAAAAAGTAATACAGGCATCTTTGCTTCCAGAACATTTTATAGCACTTATGTTACCTTTACAGTTGATCTACATTTAATTCTTTACCTTTTAGTGATGATAGACTTTGACTATAAAACTGAGATTAAAAGTCAGAAAAAGGAGGATGTTTTTATTATGTGATGGTCATATTTTATGTCTTACTGAAGGACATTGCTTCATGCAGGAGGTAAAATCTGCCAATGATACCCAAGCAATGAGTTCAGTCATTCTGCTGAAACAGTGATTGCTTTGGCTAATTAAATAATCATATCAACATGTTTTTTTACTGATAAGTGGCAAAAAATATGTAATTCCCTGTTTTTCAGCTTAATCCTTTGCCTCCCACATTCATCTTCATTTGACAGTGATATGAAACATTTTTCTTCAATTTAAGTTGCACCCTTCTTGCCTGCCCAAAATGAAACGTCTAGTAACACAAACGTCAGCATTTCCATGTACTCTGAATGAGTTGCTACATTTTCAATTACAGAAATGCACCAGCTTCATGCTCCAAGTGTGTCAACATGTGCCCAGACATGTACATGTACACACAGATTACGGAAGCCCTATTCACTGTAAATGTGTCACCACATTCACAGCTATGTACATGAGTGTCGTGTCACAAAGGCCTCCTGCTGCTTTGTATCAACACAGAGAGATGGTCCTCATTGTAAAATGACATCGCCAAAGAAAATGTTGAAACTTTACAATGTTGAGTACCTACTACTACGACACATGCACTACAAATGTACACTGTGTCAATACATAGCCAGTCAACAAACAATATCAATACTTCCTCTCTCCTTCTCTTTTTATAATAAGTATTAACTTTATTACCTCAATATAACATGACAGTTTAGTAGTTTTTCTCTTTTCTTTCCTTTCAGAGCCTCTGGTCACTACATCTGACCCTTATACTGCAGAAGCTCTGCCACAAGGGCCAACTCTTAAACATTTTCAGTGAGAATTTTGTCTTTATACAATCTAAGTAAATTTAGCTTGAAGAATCTTGCTGTATATAAACTTCATCTAATCAAATACATGCTTGCCTGTGTTGGAAACAAGTTTTTAAAATCCCCCTTCCAACAGAGTTGTCCTTGCAATGTAAGGACCATTTACTAAGTTGGCCACTGTGCTTTCTCTTGACCAGTAGATTACTCTGTACATACCAATTACTTAGTCTTCCTGGCTGACAGGTTTCTGCATTCAGGAAATGAAAGAAAACCTGTTCTACTTGGCACTTCTCTGCTTTGTATTGGCTATAAACAGACAGATCACTGTCTGTTATAATTTGACCTGAGGGTGGTGTGAACTCATTTGGTTTCACACAACCCACACATTATATAAAGACATCAACTTCCCTATTAGACTGGATCCTAGTATCAGACCCCCATAAATATACCACCTCAAGTATAATGTCTGACTGTTTCAGTGATCATCTCACAATTCATATAACCAGACAACTCATCCATACAATAAGACATCTCACACATCCACTTAAACAGCATGTGCATAAAACAATGTGCAATCTTTAAAAGTCTAACCAGAAATAGAAATTCCTAAAAATCCTCCTCTTAGATGCTGTAAATGAATTTAATACAGCTGTTCTGAATATCCTTAACAGCCTTGCACCTCCTAGAAGGAAGAGAATAAAAACAAATAATCAATTTGGCTTTCCAAAAACAGTAGGATGCTAACACAAGATAGAGAAAAAGCATGGAAAGAACTGCAAAAATACAAAACATCACAACACCTTGAAAACTTCAGAATGCTTCACAGTCATACTAAAAAGCAAAATAATGAATACATAAAACTATACTATAATAACTTTCAGAATAATAGTAAACATAACCCAAAATAATTTTGGACAGATATTAAAGAAATCGTGCATCCCAGCCATAAATTTAACCCTCCCAATAACTCATGCTTTGAAACCGCAATATACTTCAGCACTTCAACTCTTATTTCAGAGATAGTACAGCATCTCTAACCAAGGATTCCCTAATATGTAATCCTAACCCTGCCCCATGTATCACCACATCCACTTTCACCTTCAAACTTGTGTCCACACCCTGTATAAAACTACTCATAAACAGACTTAAACCATGCTCTACTTCAGCTGATGACCTTCCAGGTAAATACCTTAAAATAGCAAGTGATAGCATTGCCTACCCTGTCTCAATCCTTATAAATAGGTCAATCCAGAAATCCTGTGTTCCTTCTCTCTGGGAAAAGTCACACATTATCTCACTGCACAAAGGAGAAAATTCAATACACATTACTAACTTTACAACTCCAGCAATGCTATCCCCCCCTCTTCAAAATACTTGAAAAATAAATTCAAAAACAATTTCTAAACTATCTCCTGCAGGAAGACCTCCTATCCCCACACAACATGGCTTCCATCCTTTCCATACTACTAACATTGCACTTCTAATATATATATATATATATATATATATATATATATATATATATATATATATATATATATAGATAAATAGATATTGTTAATAAAGCTAGAGATAATGGCAAACAACTCTCCTCTTTATTTCTTGACTTGCCTAAAGCCTTTGATACAGTTTGTCACAGCAAGCTTCTACTTCAAATGTTTTCATTAGGTCTCTTTCAGCCCACCCTTCAATGGTTCAAAAGCTACCTGTCCAAAAGGCATCAGTCAGTAAAATGGCGCTCCACACTCTCTCTCTCTATACCTCCCAGCCCCCACTGGTGCACCATAAGGCTCTCTCCTTAGTTTCCTTTCTTTAACCTTCTCAGCAACACCCTCCACACAACCACTCAACAGGCCTTCCTAATACAGTAAGCAGATTACTCCATACCAATTTGCAAATCTGACAACATTACATACGTCAAAAAATTACTCTGGTAGCTTTAACAGCAACTGAAACATGGCTTTGTAACTCACAACTCATGCTCACCTCTAAAAAAAAACAAAAAAACTATTACTTTTTTCCCCAAATCCATCTCCAATGAAAAAACAAAATTTAAAGTCCTCTCTCTTGGTAATACACAATTGAAGTCACTTCTCATAATAAATTATTAGGAATGATAGTGGAAGATAATCTTAAATTTGACCTGCATATACAAAATTGCATAAAAGAAACTCATCAAAAACTAGGGTTGCTTTATAGAGCCAAAAAAACATTCTCACAGACGCAACTAAAACTATACTTGCCACACCTAATCTCCTTCCCACACTTGGTGCTCACTTCCTTACTAACCTTTAGGCATCACAAAAAATCAAAACTTGAACAATGCTATAACAAAGTTGCTAAATTTGTAGCAAATACCCCTTTCAGAACTATCCACTGTATAGTACCAGGAGACCTAGATTGGTTAGACCTACCCCATCAACTAACATTTACACAGCTTCTTACCAGTTATAAAATTATCTAGAATCCATCTGCTTGTCCAGAACTAAATAACATTCTACACAACTATGTTCCGAGTTGGTCAATGACCAAAAAACCCTGCCTGTCCACAAACCTATGAAATATGCTGGGTAATGTCTATATTTGTGCCATGTTGTTAAGGCCTGGAACTCCTTATCTCTCTGTCCATCAGGTGAATACCCTCCCTCCCATTCTTCAGAAACATTCTGTTAGACTTCCTAGCCAAAAAAAACGTCTTTGTTCTTGCTCAACACCCTTCTTCACTTACTTTCTTACTTCTATCAATTTCTATCCCCTGGTTTTCTCTCCAAATATACTACAAGCTTACTTTTCTCTCACTTCATATTGAAATTCCTGTTTGTATTATACTAACTTAGTTTAATTTCCCTGTACACTGTCTAAAATGTCTATTAAATCATTGTCATGTAACTTGTATCTGTTCTTAACCAAATCTTTCATATTATGTCTAATTTGGTATAATTATTTCAAATGTATTTTATTTTTCTATTAATTTAAAGACTGTAAAATTATTGTTCTTAAAATGTGTTATAATACTTTGGAGCTTTTCTCCCCGGGCCTCTGCTGAAAATAGGCTTCTACCCGGTTGAACTTTCCCTGTAATCATATGTCAATAAATAAATAAATCATTCCCCTGTTAGTGAAACTCAGAAATAAACACTGACATGGGTTCTCCAGAGGCAAATCTTGCTCTCTAAACATGTATGGGAGTAGATATTTTCATTTCAACATTGTAGCATTTCAGCATTTTGATAGTTTAACACTGTATATTCAGAATTATGACTTACAGTATATTGTTTTTCAGTAAACTGACACAAATCCCTTTTTAACAATTTTCATTCACTCCAGCATTACATAAATTGCTTAGTCCCTGCTTCACTTACACTTCATTTCTCCTCCTGGATATCTTTCTGCATGTATACAAATTCCATTTATTTCTAGGAAATTTCCTCCTTTTTTATCTAAAGATCTCACCTCCAGTTCTGTTTTCCCTTTACAATAATCATTTTTTTCAATTATATCTCCTTTAGATTTTGATTTGTATTTTCTATGAATTGTTTTTTTTTTTTTTTTTTTTGGTCAACCAATAGGTTTAAGCTTAGTAAGGCCTTACTATGACTAGGCAGTTCAGATCTTATATCTCAGCTCAAAAGAATAATTTCCTTATTTACAGCCATTTGCTCCTCCAATATTTACATAAAACTACTAATCTGGCAGCTAATTACATTCCCAAAAATATGTTTCAAATTACCTCTCTCCTTCATATCATACCTCCTGCATTTGCTATCTACTTGAGAAAAAAATCCACTGAAGTCTAATTTGGATATAAAAATATCTGTGCAAACATGTCCATGAAAAAATTCTAAACCTTTTGGATTTTGTTGCATGCTTAAGAATCTTGCAAATGTCTTTCCCTTTGTCCCTTTGTAAATTAGTTTTCATTTCTCTTTTCTCAATCTTTTCTGTCCTCAGATTTAGTCTCATAGCTGCAATGCAATATTTTATGTGTCCTAGTAAGTATCCATTTTTAACATCAGTTTGCATTTTAAACTCAATTAAATGCTGTGCTAGAGCTTGTATTTTACTTAAAATTCTCATATCCCTTTCTTGTTGCTTATATTCTCATCTGTGCCTGATAGAGGAGACAGTCAATAATCTACAATCCGAATTTCTGATTAGCCTTATTCCATTCTATACATTTCCCTCCTGAGATATTTGCTCCCATCAAATAGGTTCCTTTGCTAATTTCCTCCAGTAAATTCCACTCCCCCCTGCCTATATTTAATACCCCTTTTTGCAGTCATCCCTGGTGGAAAAATTTGCTTTCTCCATTCCTGCCCTGGCTTAGTTATTTGAATATGTTCTGCTACTTTATGAATATAATATTGTTTCTCACAGTCACTCAAAAGTCTTGAAGGATAACCAGGCAAGAATCTGCATATGCTGTCGTCCCGTTGGAAAAAGCAGCAACAAACACAAGCTGTTCAGCACAAACCGGCGTCTTTAACATAAAAAACACAACTAACTTAGCGCTTTCTCCCTTAACCTAAGGGCATCATCAAAGTTGTGTAACAATGATAATCGGCAATTTAAATACCAAAACGTCACACACACACCTCCTTCTTTAACCAATCAACAGTGCTCATTGCAAGCATTCAAACTTCCAACACACACCCATATAAAATGCACGTGAATGAACATAAATAATATGAAATTTAAAACTATTAAATACAAATTGTATAGTATTTAAGTAATATAAATTGTATAAATTATGTGACAACAAAGGTAAATAAATATACCTAATACTGCTAGTAGAAAACTCAATAGATGTATACGTAAATGTATATACTCATAATAACTGCGCTCTAAATTTTAGCATGCTAGATAGTGAAACATGTTCATTAATACCCGGTGGTCTAGATGCATTGAGCCTGAGTTGCCACAGGCACTCTTTTACCTCAAGCAAAATTTTTTCATCGCCACCATTGTCCCTGTGTGGAATCCTATCAATTATAAAAAATAAAAATCTCTTAAAATCTTTGCATGTCATACTGTGTGTATATAATGCATTCGTAGTTTTTTTATTCTTGATGTCCCTAACATGTTCTAGAATTCTAAGCCTCAGTTTCCTAATGGTTTTACCCACATAAAAAGTAGTACAGGTTAAACAGGTAGCCAGGTACACCACCATCTTGGTGTTACAGTTCACATGACCTGGACTTGGTATAGTTCTGTTATAATTGTGTACTGTCACATAAGGTCCGTTGTTAATATATTTACAGGTGCTACAAAACCCACATTTGTTCATCATACAGTGTCTAAAAGAACCCTGAGAGTCAACACTTTCCATAAGTTCTTTTAAGTTCCTACCTCTACTAAATGTAAATGATGGTAAGACCCCTACAACGTTGGTAGTATCCATTGATAGTGTCCCTGCCCATATGTCCTGAACAATATGCATAATATTGTAACTGTCCTCATTGTATGGCAAAATCATAGAGTGACCTGACCTTTTAAGTTCCTCCTTGTTATTCATAACATTTAACCCCGCTGTCAAGATAGGTTTATATATAGTGTGTCTCTTAACAGCAACCTCATCCTTGATCACACTCAAAATGTCATAAGGGTATCCTCTTTCTTGTAACATGTCAATCAATACAATTATTTCATTTTCATACAAGCTATCGTCACTAATTAACCTAGATAATCTTACTATCTGTCCTTTTATAATGTTCTTTTTTTGGAAATAAGGATGACAACTTTCAAAATGGAGGAAGGAATTGGAGTATGTTTTTTTACGAAAAATGCTAGAGGTAAGTGTCTTATTCTTCCTGTCCTTCATTAATATAATGTCAAGAAATTCACATCTTTCTTTTTGTACTTTGTACGTGAACTTAAGAAAAGACGTACTTTTGTTAAGTGTTTCTACAAATTCAACAATATCATTTTCCTTACCCCTCCAAAAAATCAATATGTCATCCAGAAAGCGTACATATAACGCTATATCATTTTGAAATCTGGAAGTGGTAACATGATCCTTTTCCCAATCTATTAAAACCAGGTTGGCATACAATGGGGCACATTTCGCCCCCATTGCCACACCTGTGATTTGCTTGTAATAGTCCCCCTCAAAACTAACAAAGTTATTGTTGAGGACCATTTCCAAAAGATCCACCAATAGGTTCTGTTTCACTATGTGAAGTGTAGAAAGTTTATGTAAACTGTTCCTGAACATTTGCAAACCTATGTCATTAGGGATGACAGAAAATAAATTGATAACATCAATAGTTAAAAAAATATAATTGTCATCCCACAAGGTGTTCCTAATAATGTCCAAACAATGCCAAGAATCTTTTAACACTTGAGGGGCCCTTTTGTAGATATCCTTACAGTGAAAGTCAATAAATGCAGCCAATGTTTCTGTTTTAGATCTTCTCGCTGAAACTATAGGGCGAAAGGGTGGGTTGGTCATAGATTTATGTATTTTAGGTATACCAAATATGGAGGGAATAACAGGGGAATTCACAACTAGGAATTCATACTCATCCTTGTCTAAAATTCCCTCCAGTAACCATTCATAAATCTGCCACTCCAATGTCGTGTATGCTTTGTGAACGTCATACTTTGATACTCTTGAGTAAGTAGATGTGTCATTGAGTAAATCTGACATACTACTGCTGTAATCTATGGAGGTCATGATCACAACCCCCCCACCCTTGTCTGGCTTCATGACTCTATAGATGTTGGTAGAAGTTAGTTCCTGTAAACAAAACCTCTCCCCCTGCGTGAGATTGTCTTTATAGCTGTAATTAGACTTAAAGTGTCTCCTCAAAAAAGTTTCACAATTTTGTTCAAACATATAAACGTTCGAATTGGATGGGGGAATAAATGTACTCTTCCTCTTAAGCTTCGGGGTATAGTACATAACTTGGCTACCTTGTTTAGCAAAAAACATTCTTAAACTTAATTCTCTAGAAAACAATTTTAAGGACATCAGGATTTTAGCTACATCGTGCTTAAAACAAGGGACAAATAATATTGTTTCTGCCTTTTCTAATTTCTCCAAATATTTTGGGTTTCTAATACCATGATGGGAATGGACTCCATTCCTAACTCAAAGTATGATTAAAGTTCATGAAGTTAGTATTGTTTCAATCTTTGATGTCAGCCAAAAGTGCTCTTCGCAGCACCCGCAATGTGCCCAGTAATGACTCCTTCAGCAATTCGTACAGAGTTACATGGATTGGTAACGTATCTAAATATGATTGTAAATTCTTTTTTATAAGACCTGTTGCCCCTACTACTATTGGGACTGTCTGGGTATCTTTCTTCCACATTGCTCTCATCTCTCTCTGCAGATCCTGGTATTTTATGACTTTGTGTCTCTCCGTACACAAGACACTATGGTCACTGGGTGTTCTGATTTCAATGATCAGTGCTACTTTTGTCTTCTTTTCTTGTACCACTATATCCAGTTTTCTAGCATCTATCTTTTGAACTGCTGGCAATGGGTGATCCCATGTGATATATACGTCATCATTTTCTATGATGCTTTGTGGCTTATGTTTCCAGTTTTCAGCCACTTTGATACCGTAATGTTTGCACAATCCCCAGTGCAAGTCTACATTATTATGCCTTTCAGTATACAGTCCTTCTGCCATTAGTGTGTTACAACCAGCAACTAGGTGTGTGACTGTTTCCAATTCATTTTTACAAAACCTACATTTGTCTGTTTCTCCCACATGTGTAATGGACTTTGTAAACCAGCGTGTACGTAGCCCACTGTCTTGGGCTGCCAATATTAACCTTTCATTTCTTGGTTTGACTTCACCTCTTTAACCATTCCTGCATTTGCTCTTGATCAACATGAGGCTCTTTCAGAAGTTTTCTATACTTGTAACTATATTTATGTATCTGAAGTAGTTTACTTCATTTGGTATTCAACCTGTGGGTTACGGATTTAGCATCTGCTCCAAGCTCCAAACTCCTCCCATTACCCATAACGCACCTCCACTGCCTTCCATCCCCAGATCTCATTTGCCACAAATAGCTTTACATCGTGAACTCTTGAGCTCCAACTTTGTCAAGTGGATAAAAACCTTTTGAGTTTCTTTTTTCTTAAAAAAATGTTAGGTCATGTTAGTATGGATTCCCCTTTCTCCTCCCCTCACTTGGTGTGTTGAGTTGTAGTATTTTAGGGTAGTTAGAGTAGTTTTGTATTGCTGTGTGGATTTTTGCTTCTCCTCCCCCCTCAGTGTTTTCTGTGTATGACTGTGGTGAATGTGTGTGTGTGTGTGTGTGTGTGTGTGTGTGTGTGTGTGTGTGTGTGTGCCAGTAAGAAAGAAATTATTTTTTTTCTTAAGTTCTCTTTCTACTTACAGTATGGCTGAAAAAGCTTGTTTTCAAGCGTTGCACTGAGTGTGGCCATAAATTATCCCCTGCGGATGGCTACACTCTGTGTGTTTTGTGCTTGGGTGTGGCCCATCTGAATGTGGACTGCAGTATATGTGCGGGCTTCAAACCCTGCACCACTAAAGATAGGAAAGCCAAGTTGGCCCTCAAAGGACTTCTTCCCCTTTCAGAGTCTGTTTCCTCATCTCCGGCTTTGGTCACAGCAGCTGCTGTGGCCGCCTCTCCTTCCTCTCTTCCCCTGGCTTCTCCTCCCTCCTAGGCTGGGACT
The DNA here is from genome assembly GCF_019279795.1 of Protopterus annectens. NCBI lineage: Eukaryota > Metazoa > Chordata > Ceratodontiformes > Protopteridae > Protopterus > Protopterus annectens. The sequence continues at coordinate 1,012,830,156 of NC_056734.1, read as the reverse complement.
CAACTTCCTGTACTAAAGCCTGTGGCAGCAGAGCAGAAAAGGCATAGAGAGAAGGAGAAAGAGTCGAAGGCGGGGGAAAAGCAATAGAGGTCTTTGGACCTTGCTTTACCTGCAAAAACACCACAGATCCTTGACTCCCCTCAGCTCTGATCTCCGAGGTTCTCTCCAGAGCCAGAGAAGACATGTTCAGCTTCTCGGGCCTCGGTGCCCTAACCTGCCAGGTTGGAGTCCGTGGCCTCATCGAGGTCCACCTAGTCCTTGTCTGACATTGATCTGGATAAAATGATGAGGAGGTTTATCTGTACTCAGATCCAGATGGGGGTCTTTCCAGCTCCTCCTCCCTCAGGAGGGGGAGCTTGCTTCCTTTCTTCCAGTCTATATTTCCTTCTGTGATCCAACCTTCAGGTTCAAAGTATTTGGATCTGAGGTTTGGCTTTGGTCAGGGGGTCGGCGCCAATGGTGCCTGCTTCCTTGATGAGTGTATTGGATCCTACCAGCTCGGATCCAAGCTGCTCTCAGAGACAGAGCTTAGGTGTCAGATCCAAGGGAGTGGAACCTTTTTCTTCTCCCCTGACTGCCCCTTCAGACACTACCCAGACCCCCTCAGCTCTGTCTATGGTCTCCATCGTTTTACCAGAGGGACTGCCCATGCTTGAGGAGCCCCAGACGGTTCCCCCCTGAGGAACAAGTGGCTTGCGAGTTCCTCCCAGAGATCTCCACTGGAGAGGTACCTCGCAAGCATACATGCAAGAGGAGGCACTTGGACTCCCCCGAGTCCCTCATCAAGGACATGGACTTGGATGATGGAGAAGATTCCCCTAGGTCACCTCCTGAGGATGTCTCCTTTGGAGACATCATGGAAATCCTGCACCAGTGGGGAGGTTGGTCTGCCCCCAAACCTTTTTCTGATGAGTCAGTGTTTCTGAAGGCTTTCAGCACGGGCCCATCTACTTCCTGGGTGCCCCCTCCCATGGATCCTTTGGTGGATCTGGTCACCTCGCGGGCATGGAAGGAAAACAGATGCCGTGGCACCTATCCCAAAAAGACCGGATAAGATTTTAAGCCTCCCCCATAGACAGACCAGTATGGAACAAGGGCTGCCCAGTAGATGTCCAGTATGGTGGTAGCAGCAGCCACAAGAAGGAACTTGCTCAGGAGAATTCCTCAGTCCAACCTCCTGACCCAGAGTTGTGGATGATGGACCACCTAGGGAAGTGGGTTTATGCTTCAGCTACCTTTTCGATTAGGGCACTGAACTACATGGCCCATGTCACCAGACTTCAACACAACCTGGTAAAGGCACTGGAGGAGTCTTCCCCAAGTCCATGTCACCAGAGGACAAGGCTTTGTTCTCCGCAAGGATGGCCACTTTATAAACAGTATCTAACACATCCATGTGACTCCTTTCACATGCTATTGAAGGAGCGTGTAGGGCAGCTGGGTCCAGCGTGTCCATGAGGCACAACGCCTGGCTCAGGTTATGTCAGTTTTCGGAACCCTTCAAGGCACACTTTGCCAATGCCCCTTATGACGGCTCTACATTCTTTGGTAAGACTGTCAAAGAGACATTAGTCCAGAGTGAGAAGGATTGGAAGACACTGTCTGCCATCGGGATCCACTTCTCTAACCCTCAAAGGTCCTTTTTCCCAGAACCAGAGAGGGCAAAAGAAGATGTGGTTCTGGAAGTCACAGTATTCCCGGGACACTCAGGGCTCTTCTTCCCCCAGATGCAGAGGGGGACAGAATGGACTTCGGCCCAGAGGCAGAGGGAGGGGTCCAAGGAATTTTGGGTCTCGAGAACCTTTCTCGGACAGACCCAGGCAGCAACCCTGAGGGGTTGCCCGACTGCTCTATTCTGGAGGCAGTCAGGGGATGATTGTCCTTGCACCTAGCGGCATGGGAGTCCATAACAATGGACCACTGTGTGCTTCAGATCATATCCAGAGGATACTCTATCCCCTTCATGGGTTCCCCCAGTCTCCCAGACACCTCCTGGATGTACCACCCACACAAAGGGAGGCAGCAGCACAGGAAATTTACAAGCTGCTAGAAAAATGAGCCATCAAAACCGTCCCTCCAGATCAGTCCGGATTCGGCCTCTACTCCAGGTTCTTTTTGGTGCCAAAGAAAATGGGGGACTTAAGGCCCATTCTGGACATCTCTTCCCTGAACCTGTCAGTTGCCAAAGAGAAGTTCTGGATAGTCACATTACAGTTCATCATGCCATACCTGCAAGAGAGCAACTGGATGTGCTCATTAGACCTCCAGGATGCTTACTATCACATAAAAATGCACAGACGCTCCAGGAGGTTTCTCCTCTTCTGGCTAGGAGTCAATCATTACCAATTTTGAGCCCTACCTTTTAGTCTCACACTAGTCCCCAGGGTGTTTACCAAAGTGATGGTGGTGGTAGCAGCTCATCTGAGGCTTCAGGAGATTCGGGTCTATCTGTACCTGGATGATTGGTTCCTCACTGCTCCCACCAGGCGTCTACTCCCCAAACCAGGGATTATTTCCTGACTCTTGCCCTGCATTTGGGGATCACAATCAATGCATCCAAATCTCTCCTAGATCCGTTGGTGCCAGGATAGATACGCTTCAGTGCACAATCTTCCTGACCTCGGAGATAGTTCAAAACCTGACGATGCACATCTCCATGATCTACCCACTCTCATTTCCCAACGGTAGAATCAGTGTTGAGGGCCTTAGGCTCAATGGCGGTGACCATAACTCTTCTCCTGTGTGCTCGGTTACACATGAGAATTCTATAGTGGACTCTAGCTGTACAATGGTCCCTGTTGAAACTGTCATTGATATATCCAGTTCAACTCAGTCAAGTCTGTTTCTCGTCCCTCATATGGTGGATGTGCTCTCTGGACATTTTGGAGGAATGACCTTTTGTTCCAACCCCGGCCCAAGCCACAGTGATCACGGATGCCTCCCAACTTGGGTGGGGAGGGCATTGTTTGGGCAGGACAGTCCAAGGCCTGTGGTCACCCATAGAGACCAGCTTGCACATAAATGTCCTAGAGATGAGGATGGTCCTTCTAGCACTGTAGGCCCTTCATGCCTTTCTTCCTCTGGGAATGATTGCTATTCAGTCAGACAACATGTCAGTGGTCTGGTATATCAACAAACAGTGAGGGACCAGATCTTACCTCCTTTGTCGCAAGCCCATGAGAGTGTGGGAATGGGCGATCTCCACCAGTCAATGCACATTCTGGGATGGTCCAACATCCTAGCGATCAGGCTAAGTCAGACCATTCTGATGCCTTACGAGTGGTCTCTGAATCTGTCAACAGCAGAACAGATCTTCAGCAAGTGGGGTCAGCCTTGCTGCGATCTCTTTGCATCTCTTTCTAACGCGAAGTTCAGTAAGTTTTTCACTCTGAACCCCCTGCCGGGGGTGTCCCCCAGAGACGCTTATGTTCATGCTTGGCCTCCTGGTCTTCTGTATGCTTACCCACTAGTACCTCTTATTCTGAGGTTTCTACAGAAAGCTCGTCAACTGGGGAGCAAAGTGATCCTCATTGCCCCATTCTGGCCTTGCCAGGGATGGTTTCCCTTCCTTTGGTCTCACCTTCTGGCTCCACCTTGGATCCTAGATCCCATTCAAGATCTAATTTCACACCCTTCAGGGGTGCCTCATCCAAATCTGGACGGCCTGAAGCTCACAGGTTGGCTGCTCCAGTTCTCATGATTGCTAGGACTCCTGGACTATCCTCCTCAATTAGATCTACTTTGGTGGCTGCTCATAAGTCTTCGACCAGGAAGGTTTATCACAGCAAGTGGAAACTTTTTCCTTTTGGGATTCTCAAAGGAGTTTAGACCCTTTCACAGCTCCTATTTCTGCCATTCCTGATTTTCTAACTGATATTTTTCAACACAGAGCTAGTTCTTCTACTGTCAAGGTTCAGTTGGCTGCCATCTCTCATTTTCACGTGGGTGAGAATTCTGCTTCTTTAGCCTCTTCCAGACTGTGTAAAGCCTTTATTAAAGGCATCTTTTTGTTACGCCCTCGGTCAAAGATCCTGTTTCCCCACAGGACCTTACTATGCTTCTTCAAGATTTGGTCACTCCACCTTTCGAGCCTGCCGCAACTGCAGATCTGAAATTTTTATCTTGGAAAACAGCTTTTCTGGTGGATATTACTAATGCAAAAAGGGTTTCCGAATTACAGGCCTTGTCCGTCAAAATTCCTTACATAATTTTTCACAAAGATAGGGTTTCCCTTCAAACCAATCCTTCCCTTCTTCCTAAGGTGGCATCACCAATCAATATCAATCAGACCATCAATTTGCCTGTGTTTTTTCCTAATTTTACTAACAAGATGGAATACAGACTCCAAATGTTGGATGTGCATAGACAGTGACAATTCTATTTACAAAGGACAAAAAAATGTCCATAAATCTGATCAATTGTTTGTATCCTTTTGTAAACACTTTTTGGGGAAACCTATCTCCAAGGTTACTATAGTTAGATGGATTTCTTTATGCATCCTGCAGGTCTATAAGGACAGAGGCATGTCTCCTCCAGGTCAGGTGAAAGCTCATTCCACTAGGTCCATGGCTACATCTGCGGCCTTTTGGTCTAGAGTGTCTTTGGATGATATTTGTTCTGCAGCTACTTGGTCCTCATCTCATACATTTATTTCTTATTACAAATTGGATTTGACTTCCAAAAGGAGAGCATCCTTTGGTTCCGCGGTGCTTCAGAATATCCTTCCATGAGGGCCTCCCAGGAGTTTAGTAGCTGGGGACTTTGTCCCACAGGTTGAAGACCAAATGAAATAAACTACTTCAGATAAAGAAGTTATGTACTCACCATAACATTCCATCTGAGTAGTTGTACTTCATTTGTCTTCAACCATTCCTCCCTCCTTTCCCCGGACCTTGGCATATGATCAGCCTACGGGCTGCAGTATAGGTCACAAGTACATTTTTCAGGTTAGGTTATCAGGATAAGGTTCAGCAAACTCAATCTGGGGATGGAAGGCAGTGGAGGTGTATTATGGGTAAGGGGAGGAGTTTGGAGCTCGGAGCAGATGCCTGTAAAAATTGCCGGCTCGGATCTGATACGGATCTGTAAACCACAGGTTGAAGACAAATGAAGTGCAACTACTCAGATGGAACGTGATGGTGAGTACATAACTTCTTTTTTTTTCACATTTCTTGCCTTCTCATCGGATCCTTCACCTTATATTCTCTCTCTTGTTTTTTGGCACATTCATTTGCTTTCTGTTTTTTTCTCCTTCTGGTTTGATTTCCATTCCTGCTTGACATCGATATGCTTTTGCTAAATTAAGCAGAGAATTCATCTTAGATTTATTCTCCTCATGTTTCAAAACTTGCATTTGGATCTTGTGAGGTAAGTAGATATGTGTGGAGTCTTACGATTGCTGATCTATACATGTAATCAGTTTCATGGAGTCTCATCCCTCCTTCAGAATGGAGAATATATAATTCCAGTGTGCCTTTTCTAATTTCTTCAAATCTTTTGGGTTTTTAATACCATGACGGGAAGGAACCCTATTCTTAAGTCAAAGTATGATTAAAGTTCATGAAGTTAGTATTGTTTCAATCTTTGATGTCAGCCAAAAGTGCTCTTCGCAGCACCTGCATTGTGCCCAGTAATGACTCCTTCTACAGTTTATATGGGGTTACATGGTTTGGTAACATATCTAAATATGATTGTAAATTCTTTTTTATAAGACCTGTTGCTCCTACCTACTATTGGAACTGTCTGGGTATCTTTCTTCCACATTACTCTAATTTCAGCCTGCAGATCCTGTTATTTTATGACTTTGTGTCTCTCTGTACACAAGACACTGAGTGTGGTGATTTCAATGATCAATGCTACTTTTGTCTTCTTTTCTTGGACCAGTATATCTGGTTTTCTAGTATCTATCATTTGAACTGTTGGTAATGGGTGATCCCATGTGATATATACTTCATCATTGTCTATGATGCTTTGTGGCTCATGTTTCCAGAGTTTTTCAGCCACTTTGATACCATGTTTGCACAATCCACAGTGCAACAGTCTCGCCACATTATTATGGCTTTCTGTATACAGTCCTCCTGCCATTATTGCGTCACATCCAGCAAAAAGGTGTGTGACTGTTTCCGATTCGGTTTTACAAAACCTACAATTGTCTGTTTCTCCCACATGTTCAATGGACTTTGTAAACCAGCTTGTAAATAGACCACTATCTTGAGCTGGCAGTATTAACCTTTCATTTCTTGGTTTGAATTCGCCTCTCCTTAACCATTCCTGTGTTTGTTCTTAATCAACATGAGGCTCTTCCAGAAGTTTTCTATACTTGCAACTATATTTAAGTTTTTCCACATTTCTTGCCTTCTCTTCTTGTCCTTCATCTTATATTCTTTCTTTTTCTTTTTGGCAGATTTAGTTGCTACCTGGTTTTTATCTACTTCTGGTTTGATTTCCATTCCTGCTTAACATTGATACGCTTCTACTAAATTAAGCAGAGAAATCATCTTAGATTTATTCTCATCATGTTTCAAAACTTTCACTACATTTGGATCTTGTGAGGTCAGTAGATATGTGTGGAGTCCCACAATTGTAGATTTATACGTGTAATCAATTTCAAGGAGGTCCTTCCCTCCTTCGGAACGGGGAATATATAATCTTGGTATACGCTGATTCTTATAAATCATTTGGTGAGCATGAAACACTCTTCTTGTTTTAATATCTAATCTGTCCAACACTTTTTGGGGCCAGTCAATAACTCCAAAACTGTACGTTAGGACAGGAAGAGCAAATTGATTGATAGCTTGGATCTTGTTCCAAGATGTCACTGCTGTTCTCAGAATTAATTTAAATCTTCTAAAGTATTCCTTCTGAGTTTTATTCACATTTTTTTCATGTTTTATTCCTGATTCTTCATCAATTCCCAAGTATTTATACACTCCCTCTTGCTTAATTTCTTGTATATCACATTCTTGTCCCAAACTGATGTCTTCTTGGTGCTGCAGTTTTCCTGCTTTAAAGGTTGCTTTTTCACATTTACCAAAACCAAATGACATTCTAATATTATCTGAAAAAGTTTTGACAACCTGCAGCTGTGCTTTCAGTTCCTCATCTGATGAGCTATACAGTTTTAAATCATCGACAAAGAGAAGATGAGAAGTCATTAGACTATTGTTTTCTAGGAGCCAGATTGTAGCCATGGCCTAAGCTATTAAGTAAACAGCTTAATGGATTAATGGCAAGGCAGAATAGCAATGGTGACAGAGAGTCGCCCTGGAATATCCCCCTTTGAATTTTTATCCTTGGGTTAATAATCTGACATTTATCATGGCTTAATTGCAAAGTGGTCTGCCATTGTTTCATGGTTATTGTAATGTAGTCAATCAGAGTAAGGTGTATCTTAGACATTATTAAGCACTCTTTTATCCATGAATGTGGGCTTTTTTGTAGTCAATCCATGCCATACTTAGATTCTTCCCCTTTTACAGTTCTCCACTATAACTTTATTTAACAACAAATGATCCTTTGTTTCATATGACTTTCTTTTATTGCCCTTTTGTTCTACTGCCATAATTGAGTTTTCTTCTAAATGACTGTAAACTCTGTCAGCATCAATTCACGTGTATAGTTTATACGTTGTCAGAAGGCAAGTTATTGGTCTATAGTTTTTAAGGTAGCTTGCAGAATCGCATTGTTTTGCATGTTGTTAGCCAGTGTGGTGTCTGTTTGGGGTGCGCATATAAATATTTCTTACTCATGGCTAAATCCTTGTGCAAAGATGTTAATACTTTTTACCAAATGTTAGGTACTGCATGTGGGTCTGGGGTTTTTCAGTTAGAGGCTTTTCTCAACTTTGCTTCAATCTATCTGGCTGTTACTTCATCCCATTTCATATCTTGTACCTTTAAACTTCTTATTCTTTCTTTTACTTATTCTATCCATTTAGCATCTTTGTTATGTACCACAGGATCTTCATAGATACTTCTCCAAAATATATCTACTTCCTCTTTTTTTTGGCGGTCTTTCAGTTCCTTTTACCTTATTTCCCAGTTCTCTGTAAAACTTTTTTGGGTCATCAATAAATTGCTTATTTTGTACTTCTCCCTTATATTTATCTGTGTATCTTCTAAGTTTTTCTACCTGTGCTGAAATCTTTAGTTTGTTATTTGCGATAGTGAATGATAGATCCTGGCCTGTTCTAATAGTGTGTATTGCTTTAATCACATCTATCTTTCTTAGTATTTGTGTTGATCTATTCCCTCTTCTATAATCTTCTAACAGTGACATTTCTTGTCTTAATTTCTTTATAGTTTTCTCTATTTGATACTTCCATGATGGTATTTGATTTCTCCTCTTCCTTTCCCTCACTACCCTGTGATCTTGTGGTAGAACTTTATCAGTTATCAATTTAGCAGCACAGTAGGATATCTTGTTTACTTCTGTTATATCACATGGATTTCTCTGGACACTCCTAATTACTGCATTCATTTGTTTTATCAGACTTCTTACTTTTTGGGTTTTATTGAACTTCTGTAGTCTATTTCTCTCACTGATCTTCATATATCTGTCCATGTCCATTAAATCAAGAAACTCTTCTCTTAGCTCATTTTCTTCCAAACTGAGGGTACCACCCTTGGTTTCTGTTTCCTGAGGGCATTCTATAGAAAGTTCTATAACATCTTCCTGTGGCACATTCTCTTCAATTTCATCCTGCGTCATCTGTTGCTCTGTCATATTCAAACTCACTGTCCTATCACTCCTCAACATTGACTGCATCAGTTTCCACAGTTTCCTGTTACTTTCCTTGCTGTCTAGGTTCAAGTGAGCGTTTGTACTGGTTTCCTATGGAAGGCTCCAAAATATCTTGATATGGCACCTGACCAATTGCTTCCTGTTCCACTGGTTTCCCCTTAATCTGGATAACTATTGCTCTATCCTGTTGTGGTGCTTTCTGCATTCGATTTTCTACAGTGAATCCTTCTCTTTACAGCTGCTGCATCACCTCATTTTCTATTTCTTTGACTTCTCCATTACTATTCACTTTTTCTACTTTTCCACTTAGTCTTTTTATTTTTTGTATTGTAAAGTTTTCCATATCCGGATTCCTTTGTCTGTATTTCTCTTCAAATATCTTTGGTGCTGCTGTTTTTGTATTGGTTAGTTCTGCTTTTTCCTTTGCATAAATATTATGGGTCTATATTAGAACATCAAAATTTCATTATTTTGAATGTTCTAACATCGACCCCTATTCAGTGAACACTGAAAACAACGAAACGACAGATAACCAATTTTTTCCTAGGGAAAGAATTGAGTTGTCCATTTCTGTCATTTCGCTATTTTCAGCGCTGTGGTGGAAAGTTGCGGGTCGGGTTCAGGTAAGTGTGCGATTGACTGTGGGTTAGGTGAGTTAGGGTTAGGGCACAAGGGAGGTATGTGTGTGATTGTGTGGACGTGAGGGTTAGGGCAGGTTAGGTGAGTTAGGGTTTGGGCACGGGTGAGGTGAGTGTGCGATAGTGACAGACCTTATGGTTAGGGTTTGGGTTAAGGTAAGTGGATAGTTAATGGCGTTTGTACAGTTTAGTGTAGGGTTAGCTGCAAGATTTTGGGTTTGTGTGTGTGGATTGCTGTTTGTTTGGTGTGCTTGTGTTGTGTGTATGTGTTTTGGAACAGCAAATTTTTTCCCTAGGAAAAAATTTGCTGTTTTGAATGTTCGATGTTGTCAGAGTTCGCTGAATAGCGGTCGATGTTAGAACATTTGAAATAATGAAATTTCGATGTTCTAATATAGACCCAATTATACCATATTAAGTCTCTTTTCCTTTCCTATGTCCATATTTCTTCTTCACATGTCTTCTGATCTTCTTGCTTTTCCTTATTCTGGGGACTCACTCCTTCCTGCTGTGATGTAGTCTATGTTAGACCTTCTACATTAAATCCTTCACTTCGCAGACACTCCATGACTTCAACTTCAATTTCTTTAACTTCTGCTTTACTAATATTCTTTTCCACATTACATCTTAGTGATATAATTTTTTTATTGTGAAATTTTCCATATCTGGATGCCTTTGCCTGTATTTCTCTTTTAATAACTTTGTTACTGCCTTCTCTATATTAGTTAACTTGGCTTTCTCCATTGCATAAATATTGCACCATATCAAATCTCTCTTTCTTTTCCATGTCCATATTTCTTTTTTATGTTTTTCAAATATCTCTAGGTTTTGTTGTTTATATTTTTGCACTTCCTCAGTTGCTTCTTTTTCCAAACAGATCAAAGTTTCTTGATCTATATACTGTTTTTCAAAAATCTGTTGTATTAATGAATGCAAATTTTTATTTGAAGCTTCTGACAGTTTTTCCTGCAGAAGTATTTTTCTTTCCTCTAATTTCTCTCTTAATCATTTTGTATAGCTTGTGTCTGGAAATTCTGGGCTTTTTACATAATAGTAACAATACATAATTTCTTTCTTATCCTCAGTACTCCACTCTGTCATCCTTATGGTTTTTCTTTGGCCAATCAGGTTTTGTGATTTTTGTGGACTGCTACTTCTTTTTACAACAGGGGGCCATCCTCCCCCTGGGCATGGACTGGCCCCATCGTAGGGATGTTTCTGTAGTTTGAGGATTCTACACTCTCATTTCTTCCAGTCCTGCCACCAGTGTGCCTGCCAGGATTGGGCACTTTTTTATGTTGGGTCTTGTGCTCCCAGCTATCTTTTTTTGCGTTTGACTTTCTTCCATCCGTCATATATGCTATATAAATACAGTCTATATATCAGTGTCGCCTTGGTGAGATTTTGTGAAAAACAGGGTCCACCTTGCAAAGGCACTCACCAGGACTTGAGGATGAGTTAAATTTCAGCACTACTACTCTCCTTTGCTTGCTGACTTTTTATCTCTCCGTTAGGACCCCTAATTTATAATAATATTCGGTATGGATATCATTATTCTCCTTAAGGATCGCAGTCTCTCTTCATGTCTCAAATCCTACAATATCATCTATTTTTTTTTTCAACCTTCTGCTTGAGTACCTGTTCTTATCAGGTAACCATAAACCACCTTCTTTTAGAGAGGATTCAACTTACCTTATTTACGTTTGCACTCTATTTGACTGAAATAAATTCTTTGAACTGTTAATTATCATCTACAATCTTTCCACTGGTTGATAAAAATATGCCAGAGCTGTTTATAAGACTGCGGGGATTATAAACATCTTCAGTGCTTGAATCTTGCTGTCCATTATCAAGTGTTACCAGCTTCACAGTTTTGTATTGTATTTTTAGTCTTTTCTCCACATATCCTTAGCTGTATAACAGAATCATTTTTAATCCATATGTCTAAATACTTAATTTTGTTGTGTCCCCATAAGTATTGGTATTACTGAATCAATTCACATGTAGAATCATAGTTTACTTTTTTAGCCTTTGTTTATCTTTGTTTATCTTCATTTATTTTGTATCCCCAAAAGTTTTGAAACTGTCTCAGTAAGTTCCATATCACGGAAATGCCCTTTGCTGGATTTAACAAGTACAAAATAGTATAATTTGCAAATAAATCTAACTTTTCTTGATCACCATACCAGTTATATGACTGAATTTGTGAATCCCTTGTTTTCTTTGATAATGTCTCTAAATAAAAAGCAAATGACAAAGGGAAAGGATGGTACTCTTGTCTAGCACCTCTATTCAAATACAGCTTATCATGGAGGAACCCTGCCATCTAATTCTTGTCCAACCCTTATTATATATATTCCTTAGAATATATCAGGGAATGCATTCAAATGCTATCAATGCCTTACTCATAAAATCCTAGCTGACTCTATCAAATCATTTCCTCTATATCAAGGCAAACCCACATTATCAGCATTTTCTTGTATTCCTCCTCCCCCCTGCATCATTATTGTTCTATTAATGTTGCCAAATGTTTCCCTCCCACCACAATCTCACACTGGTTCAATTCTGGCAGCACTTTTTCCGTTCTTACAGGTAATATAGACAAACACTCTATATGAATCCAGATCTGAAGGGTCTTTACTCAATACAGCCACCACAGCTTTCTTCCAAGATACTGGTACTCCCCCTAAAATAATGTTGAACAAAACCTTCAACATATTTATCACTTTCTTCCCTTTTAACTTCCAAACTTCCACAGGAATTCCATCTATTCCTGGGGACTTTCCTGTTAATTGATTATGCATTACCATTTTTATCTCAGCTGTTCCTAACTTAGCTATTAATTGTTAGGCCTCATCTTCTTCTAACCTTGGCATAATTAGGTCTTTCATAAATATTTCCATTTGTGCCTTTTCTTGGTTTCCCATTCCTCTGCTTTATGGAGATTTTCATAATTGTTTTGAAATATCTCTAATTCCTCCGTTGGAACTCTGGCCAGTTTTCTTTTCATAGACTCCCAGTTTGACCACTGCCTTTTCTTTCTTTTGCAAAGCTTTCAAGTAAGTAAATATGCTTCTGTGAAATATGATTTATGTCTATTCTAACCCAGTTATTGTATCTTGAGGAACAATATGTAAATTATGAGTTCCTGCTACTGAAGTCATGTTTTCCACTCCAAATATTTTCATATACTTCTTCAGAAATCTATCATTTTCTGGTATATTTCCCCTTTGAGGATGTATTGCAACAACTGAAAGTGTATAATAGGTGGTAGTAATAGCTTATTGCATATCAGGGTCCACTTCTACCCATAAATAATAATGCCTGCTGAAAATGTATTATTTTCCCAAAATTCTCCTAAGCTCCATAATAGTAGTTTTAGGTGAAATGTAAAGCTGTGTCAGCATAATCCTTCTCCCATAACTATAAATCTACCATTATTGTCTGTTTTTTCATTCTTCTATTAATATTGGAACCCTTCTCACAGTCAGTATTATTATTTAGCCTTTCCTAAGACCCTGATATTTTGCTGAACATCATCCCAGAAATCCATTCTTTGTCAAATTCATATGCTCATTTCTATCCAAATATATTTCCTGTAATGCTACTATTTGCACACTACAGTTCTTAATATAATTCAGTGCTCTCTCTTTTTGTATATATTTGTAAGGCCATTTACATTCCAAATTAATATTGATAGAACAACCATTTTGATAATAAGCTATTACTACCACCTATTATACTTGATAGTTCTTATGAATATATATTTCAGCTTGCAGCTTACCTGCACACACTGATGTTATTTAGGCTAATCTTGTATGTATTTGGTTCTCCTCATGTCTGTTTGAGCCCATGTCTCATCTCCTTAGGCTTCCTGCTTTGGTAAAAATGTTTCCCCAAATGTTTTGCTTTAGTAAAAACACAAAAAAAACTTTTCAAAACCCCCAAATCTCATCCCCTCAAAAACAATGCATTCTTTAAAAAAAGAAAATTTGGCCCTCTTACATTTTACTGTACCCAGTCCAAGATCTCAACATAATATTAACTTTAACTTGCTTCTTTTCAGCCTTCCTTACCTCACTACAGTGTAAATCCTGGATTCATTTCAGATTAAAAAATACATTTTTACTGTAATATCACTACCATATACAGTAATCACAATACAACTTTCCCACCTCACATTTAAAATACCTCTGACTTCATACTATAAAGAATCTCTTTGCAATATAACATGCAATTTATGTCCTGAAAGTTTTCTGCAAATATTAGTAAGAACAAAACTGTTTTACTTCTGCAGTCCTTTCAGTAATGGGATAAAGTGGTATTTATGCTTTACAGTTCACCCACCAATTTAACACAGTCTACAAAGGTACTGATCTTTTCATCCACTTCTGCTTGTAGAGGCACAGTTTAGATGTGGAATCCTATATCTAATGAGATTAATACATAACTGTCTCTCATTTGTTCACTAATTTTACATTATTACTGGTCTTCTTCCTGATCATCTCAATCTCCCAACACAATTTTCTTGTTCAAGACCAAGGTACTGATGATTCTTTTAGTTAGCTCCTGGGTTGTTTTCCGTCACTCAAGCATCTACTTTTGGAACAACAGAGAAGGTTTCACTAGCAAAGTCTCTCTATGAATTTTATTTTATTATTTTTGTCAGAAGAATGAGAAGCAGAGTCCCCTTCAGCTTTCTGGCTCACTCATTTTTTTACAAAACTGTATTTCCTCCTTCACCTGCTCTGCATCAAATCCTGCATGAAAAAAAAAATGTTTTGATGACAACTGGGAAAAGCACAGGTGTCTCTTGGTATCCGCTGATTGCCAGGATACATTTACTTCTCTTCTGCTAGCTGTACAGCAGATAGTCATTTTTCATAAACACTGTGCTCTTCTCAATTTTTAATACTTTTTTACTTCTGCCACAGTTTTTCCAGGAGCAGTTGTTTTTGTTGGTATGCTGCGGAACACCAATCCAGTTTTTATTTGTGCTTTCATAAAATTAATGCAGTATATTCAATATAGTTTCTCTGGTATGTGTGCTATATCTTCTAACTTTTATTTTTTAAAACAGCTCTTCTTGAGAAGCCTCATGTTCAGCCACGCTTTCCTTTATTTTCACCCCTGATTTCTACAGTTTTATTAGCTCATCTGAAAAACTGCTTAAACCCTCTTCTATTTTCAGCCTTTTGTCGTTTAATCTTATATGTTCCTCCAGTGGCTGATTTTTTTAAAACACCTCTAAGTGCTTCTGATTTAATTTTGCTTGTAGATTAATGGAAGCCATCTCCTGTACTGAAGCTAAAACTTTAACTGCACTTTTTTATTGTATTTATTTATTTATTTTACATTTGTTTACCAAGAAAGTCTGACTTGGAATGAAGCCAGTTTTCAGCAGAGGCCCAGGGAGAAATGCTCCAGAAGCATGACTTTGTAACGTGGGAAGAAACCAGAGCACTCGGAGGAAACCCACATGAATGCAGGGAGGACATGCAGATGCCGCACAAAAGGCACTCCAGCTGAGAAGCAAACCAGAGAACCTCTTGCTGTGAGGTGACAATGCTACCACTGCATCACTGCACTATCTTTGCTGAACAGTAAAAGTCTTCCCTCCTGGAGGTTATTTTTTTAAAATTTTCTTGTTGATTTTATCTTTCTTTCTCAAAATTTCTTTTTTGCTGGTATCCAGACAGTATTATTCCTATCTAGTGTCTGAGTTTTACCCAGACTGATAACCTTTACTGGCTTTCTTGCCAGTTTCTCAGTTTTCACACTGGGAGATTTCTAACCAACCTGCTACTAAGTGTACAGCCATCTCAGAAGTCCCGTTGGTTCCCTTTCCTTCATATAGAGCTTTTCTGGTGAGATCCTCCACTTACCACCCTTGAACAGGCATGACATATCTCACAGTGTCTCAGTCAATTACAGCCACTCACCAAACTGGTTCTCTTCACTTCTGTTTACCTTTGTCCAGGCTAACCATTCACTTACCCCCATACTACTGTTTCCCTTTATCTTGTTCTGATTCCAACCACTCTGTCCTCTATGTCATTTACCAACAATCTGCAATCACTCTTGGCATTATCCATGTGCTTGGTTCTCTTATTGCATTCTGAAGTGCTGGTTGTTCTTTTTCCTTCTGATTATCATGACAATCCTATCACTCTCTTTAGTCATCTTCCTGTCTTTGAGTTAGCCTTCTGGATCTTGCCCTTTAGCTTTGTTCACAGTTGTTGATTAAGAGTGTGACATAATGTATTCCTTCACTGTTTGCTTCTTTCTTTTCATCAAGACTGTCAATGGCTGCTGTGAGTTGCTGCTGACATGGCCTGTTGTCCCTGAATCTGTCTAAAGTGTGACAATTACTTGGATCTTTTGGACTTAGCTGAACAGCCACTGCCACTCTCCCCATGCTATTGCCAACTGCCCTGAATTCACCAGGGATGGTGATGCCCTCAGCTGTAGCACTTTCCATTGCACCTGTGGTAAGACTCAGCTCAGTAGTCAGTAACTAGAAGTGTTTTCTGTATTGATTGGCTCTGTGAAGGGGATTTTTAGAAGTAGGGGTGTGTGATAGGAAAGCAAGCCTAGGTCCTATTGGTCTGAGGCAGCTGAACATCAATATTGTATTAGACATGCAAGCAATGGGGGAGGGTTAATCCTAGTTTTAGTCTAGACTCAATAAATTGGTTAACTTTTGCAGCATTTGAAAGTGGACACACTTTATTAAGCAGTTCATAGCTAGTTACTGAACATGCAGTCCAGGAGAGCATTAAAGAGCCTCAATCAAATTCCCAATTGCCCTAAAAGCACAATCTGGTTAAGTAACTTGCTTGGCAAATAAAAGTGGAAATAAACAAACCCTGTATCCCTGGCATAGGAAGCAGCTCATTAACAAGTCAGAGCTTTGGTCCTTTCAGCTAACCGTTGAAGGTAATAACTTACCTAACTGAATGCGGTTTTGCCTCGACTTGTCATGATACTTTCAATAGAAGAAATGTGTTCAGGCAGATACAGGGATAATAGTAAACTAATTACTCGAGTTAACCTCCTGTCTTTCTTTTTTCTTTTTGTTTCTTCTCATACAGGAATTATAGAGGGGGTTAATGGTGCGGCCACGATTGGCAGGAAAAGAAATTTCACTTTTTCATTTTAAGTAAAACAAATCTGAATTAACTCATAGACAACAGCTTTGTGCTAAAGGGAATTGCTAAAACGTACAGTGGAAGCCCAAATCCACTAAGGATAGCACTGGATAGGTAGATTATTGCAGTAGATATTACATTATTCAGTATAAATTTAAGCTCAATGGACTGACAAAACTCTCCAGAGGAGGAGGAGAAATGTTAGTGAAAATATGTGATATTACTTGGTTTAATATTTAATTTGTTGCATTAGTTTTTGAGTTAAAAATATTCTTTATGGGATATTCAGCAATTCCTTTAAAAATCCATCCAATGTCACTTCTACTTAAGAAGGATCATGTTATAATGGGACATATAAGGTACAATGAACAGGGGAGATGCTCAAAAAATTGGTAATGAGCAGCATATAATGAAGTAAAATAGTACTTATTACTTAATGTCATATCTTAGTATGTAACTAGCTTACTTAATGCAGGGACAAGGCAAAGTCCTGTGCAACCTCTACATGCATAATGTGTGGTAATTATTTTCCAGGAAACACATAAATAAAACTGGAAAGGAAAGGAAAACTGCCTTGAAGCAGTTCTATTTTAAAAATCATGTAAGAATATTAAATACTTGGCAGAAAGACTAAGGCAACAAAAGGCAGAGAGATTTGTTGCTAAAGTTTAGAACAGCAAGGAGAAAAATGCATACTGAATTAGATGATATCTTAGATGTATGTAGGATTTTTTGTGACTCTTTATAAAGAGGATAAGAGAGTGGCAAGGCACCTTGATAGGGCAGCAACATTTTTTAAAAGAAATTCCAACACCAAATATCCTAGAATCAGAGCTCAGAAACTTAAACAAAACATCAATTACAGAGGTACAGAAAGTCTTAAACCATTTGTCAGTAGGGAAACCATGAGGATATTATGGGATTCAAGTAGAAGTGTGGAGTCTATGGAGTAATGAAGTATAAGAGCAGATGGTGAAGTTATTTACACATGTCTTTAATGAGGAGACATACTGGCTACTTGGAAGGAAGCTGTTACAGAGGAGGGGAAGGATCCAACCAATCCTATAGATCCTAGCTAGTACAGACCAATAATTCAACCATGATTATAAGATATTTGTCTGTATTGTCAACGAGACTCTTTTGGATATTACCTAAAATTATAAACATGGATCAGTGTGGTTTTACTGACAACAGACAAACATTTACAAAATCAATATGACCTTGATATTTCAGAAAGATGCAGCACAGAAGAAGGAATTAATGTTAATATAGCTAAAGTGCTGAAAATAGACTTTGATAGAGGAGATTGGAGATAGCTGAAGAAGATTCTCTTTAGTTATGGAATCCCAAATAATACACTCAAAACTATTTTTGGGATTTAAGAGGGATATTATGCAAGACTTAAAATAAATGGGAGACTATCAGACATTAGTATTATCAAGGGACACAAGACAGGGGTGCCTCCTTTTTCCTTTTCATTTGCAATTTACTTGAAACCTATGACAATTAAAATGAAACAATCTAGTACTGGTGGTTATTTCTGGGATGGTGATGAGCTGAAAATGTGTCTCTTTGCTGATGACATAATTCTTTACATAACAAACCCAATTCAAGATATACCAGTTTTGTTTCAGTAACTGAGGAGTTTCCAAAAAGTAGCCAGTTATAAAATTTATGAAAACTAAACAAAGGTTATTATAGCAAATGAACTTTAACCCGACATCACAACTGGTGCAACAATATCCTGAAACAGATGGTGGTCACTGGTGATGTAAGTCAGGGAAAACTAGTATGCAGGGACATATCTTCTGGAACTTTAATGACTTGAATTACTTCAAAAGGCAGATACAAGAAACAATGGTATAATTAATTGGAAATAATTTTTTAAAGTAATGAACTATTCCTACTAAGCTGGAGTGTATCACAATATTTAAACAAGTAAATGCAGGGCTCTAACAACTTTAATTATGTTAGTGATAAAAAAGATTATTACTAGAAATTGAAAACCCCAAATAAAATGTGATATTGTGTAGGGTTTGAAATTAACGTCTGAGCTGAAGGAACATGAAGAGATTGAAAGGTACATATGCCTGGGAAGATCCCATATGAAAATGCAGTCTTTATGGTTTACATACTTAGACCATTATAAGGCTAAAACAGGTAGACAAGAGGGGATGTGACATTCTAATGTGCTGTGGCTGGGGGGAATGCAAACCAAGGTACAGTGTATTATAAATGGGTTTATCTTAGAAGTTTTCATTTTTGGAATGAATATTGTAATGATTATGTTAGGTTTTTAATAAGCTTAAATAAGCCTTCTACTTTTCCTAATTGTTACGTCATAAATAAATGATGGGAGTGCAAGGCCAGTAAGCTGGAACTGTTAGATACGCATCTCAAGGACGTCAGCAGGCATATGCTATGTACACTATGGTGTACACTTGCCTAGCCGGGGGGAGGGGGTAACTAAACCATCCATCACCTTCCAACTGATACCAACACCAGAACTCACAAAGCGTGAAATCAAACTAAAAAACCTCACCAAGGCAATCTGCACCCTCCTAGGTGAAGGTATAAATGCATTCCAAGCCCCACCCCAAGCTCAAGTTGGTAACTACACCAAAGCATACATTAAAGCCTTGTACAATCACTTGCATAAGTGCATTAACTCAGCTGTACCAGACAGAATCAAGGCCAGAGCCTCAAGTAAAATCAAGCTGCCATGGTGGACTTCTAGCATCAACAATCTTTACAATAAACGCAAAACGTTGCTGTCCAAGAAAACAAAGCCAAGGACCCAACAATGGAAAAGCATCCTCCTCAGCCTTAACAAGCAAATAAGACAACTTGTCAAATTCTCCACGAGCCCTTTGAGAGAAACCTAGCAAGTGCAGCCAAGAATAATGATAAGGCCTTTTACAGCTTTGCACGTAACCTAAAGAGTAGGACCCAAGCATGTGCAGAACTGGTGGCCAATGGTATCACATATACTAGGTCTATATCAGTTGAGCGCAAACCCTATTACGCGAATACGAATACGTCGAACTGTACTGCGTGAAGTACGTCAACCTCGAATGTCCAAAACCACAAATTCCGAAATGTCAATTTGTTTTGGTTGGCCCGTCTTTTGTATAGCTCCGTAAGCTAAGTGTGCGATAGATAGGACTTTAGGGTTAGGATTTGGGTTAAGGTAAGTGCATAGATAGGTAATGTATGTAAGATTTAGTGTAGTGTTAGATGTAGGTTTTTTTTAAGTGTATGTATGTGTGTTATTTATTTTGTTTGGGTGTATGTCTGTAGGGGAAGTGTGCGGTAGTTAGGGACCTTAGGGTTAGGGAGGGGTTAAGGATAGTGCATAGATAGTTGTGTATGTGGGGTTTAGTGTAGTGTTGGAAGTAGGGTTTTGTTAAATGTATGTATGTGGATTATTTATTTTGTTTGGATGTAGTCTGTAGGGTTTGGTTAGTGTATGTATGTGGTTTATTTATTTTGTTTGGGTAGGTACTAAGCAGAGGGTGGTGGGGCTGACCGACTATGATAGTTCGATATTTTATTTTTTGCGGTTTAGTGTGTTCGGGATTTTTGCGGTTTGAGGTATAGGGGTCGATGTTTAGGTATTCACGTAAAGGGGTTTTCGCTCAACTTATATAGACCCACATATACTGACCCTACACAGTTAGTGAACCTGCTGTTGAATACGTTTGGCGAAAATTTCACTCTCTTATCCCCTCCTAACTTCAACAAACCCTCCCCCAACCCCCCCCCATATAGCTGAAGGGCAGGTCCTCAAAGCCCCTTCCAAGGCAAAAAGCATGACCTGTATGGGATCAGATAACAACTCAGGCTATCTTCTAAACAGGCTAAAACATGAACTGGCATCGCCTCTAAGTACTCTGTTCAGTTATAGCCTAACCACAGACTTTGTTCCTGTGGAATGGAGAACAGCTACAGTTCTCCTCCACAACAGTGGCCTAGCAACAGACCCAGGGAATTACAGAACAATAAGCCTGAACAGTCTAATCTGAAAGGCCATGGAATGTATCATTATGGACCTCATAAATAAAGACATAGGTGACCTCCAAACCCTGGATCCTACCCAGATTGGCTTCATGAAGGGCAGATCCTGCCTGTTAAATCTAGTGGATTTCTTTGAAAGTGTGACCAAGGCCACTGATGAGGGCAGATCTGTGCACACAGCATACCTCAACTTGGTAAAGACTTTCAATACAATCCCACATTCAGGCATTACCGATAAACTTAGCAAACTGAATGTAAACCCCTTCATTGTAAGATGGGTTGCCAACTGGTTCACAAACTGGACACACACTATCAAAGTGGGTGACTTCACATCAACCAGCAGACCTGTTACCAGTGGGGTGCCACAGGGGTCAGTGCTGGGCCACCTACTGTTGAGTATATACTTGTCAGAAGTTCAGGTCAAAACTAAAGGGTTGTGGTTGACCAAGTTTGCAGATGACTGCAAACTAGGTGCAGTTGTTGAATTCCAGATGACATCAAAATACTCCAGGAGGGTTTCATGCAGACCAATGACTGGTGTATTAGTCATGGTCTCAAACTGAATATAAACAGATGCATCATCATTCCCTTTGGCACAAACAATTCCCTTCACACTATTAAATTAATAACAATACCCTAAGTACCCATGAAGTGGTAAGGGACCTGGGATCACAGGTTGACCATGACCTTAACTTCAACCACCATGTGTCTACCATTGTAAGGACAGCTTTCCACATAGCTCATTTGATTAGTAAAGGCATTGCCTCAAGAGAAAAGAAGTTATAACACCCTCCTCATACTCGGCACTTATCTGACCTGTAATTGAGTATAATGCTCCATTCAGTATGTACCATACTAAGCACCTACAGCAACTAGAGAGACCTCAGAGGTTTCTAACAAAGAAGAACAAGGGCCTCCAGCATGTGCCTTACATGGACCAACTAAAATCCCTTTCACTATACTCCGTATCATGTAGACTTCTTAGGGGAGACTTATGCCTGGACTACAGAACAACCCAAGACCCAAACCTAATGAACTTACTGCATATCCATAAATCAAATGGATCTAGGCCTACCCATTAAAGGGACTTAAATATGGTCTGTGACTTAAATAGGACATGCTGGAGGGACAGATTTATTTCCCAGCAACTGCCACATCTTTGGAATAGGCTACCAGTTCATGTGAAACAGAGCACCTCTATGACACTGTTCAACAGAAACCTTGATGAATGAATGGGGCACTGTAAATTCTTACCAGGGATAGCACCCACAACCCACCTTGACTTGTTCATTCATCACTAAATGCAATCTTGGATATTGACTGTATTGACTAGTACTCCTGCGGTATTACATTGGGTTGAAATGGCTAGGCTTAAAATGACCTCTGGGTCATTAGCATAGTAATCTTCTATGATCCTATGATCGTAAATATATATATAGATATATATATATATATATATATATATATATATATAAATATATACCACAACTGTAAACCTTTGAAAAAATGGCTGCTCAGCTGCATAGCAAGTATTTAAACACTTTCATTCTTTAATGGCACCAGGACGTCATCAGACATACCAGTAAAATACAAACTCAGTCTTAAATTACTTTAACATGATGATATCAGTTCTTCTTGTACCATTAAAAACCTTCGATTCATGTATAATTAATTAATTAATTAAGCAAAAACAAAATGTTAGTTCTGAAAACTATTATAATAAACTTAGAAAAAACTGCGAATAAGCAAAACCAAAAATTAAAAACTTATAACATTCTGTTTTTAACAAACATTTAATGTTAATTGTTTCATTCAGTTCTTTGTCTGCCCTTAAATAAATTGGATCTATATTACGTGATCAAAGCTTTAGTTAGGTGAGTAACTGTTTAGTGTCTCTTAATACAAACTGAGACTTGTCCACAACTGGTCTAAGGAATTTCTCAACATAAACTGACAATGGATGGGTAACCCATCCTCGACCTGATACTATGGGTCTGCGTGGGAGGTTAATTATTTAATTATCTCATTAACATTTTGCCTAGAGATTGTATTTAAGCAGGAAGTGATGTGCAATGTAAATGAAGTCTGATGAAGCATCTGGTTGATGTGAAAGCGCTCACTGGTTTTATCTGGTTTACTACTATCGTTTGCACAATAAATTTTTGGATATTTTGTGCCGTGGTCTTCTCTTTCCAGTTTGGAAATATATTGTTGACATTATTAAAAGTACCAACATATGGTCTACTATCATTACTTTCAAGTACAAAAAAAAACAGAATTTCCTAAAACCAGGGCAACAATAGCTGTGCTTAGCCAGTGCATTAATAAATTATTTTAGATTACATTATTATGTTCTGAAATCCTCTGTGACAACCTCCTAATAGTTTTACCTACATAGAAGTAGTCACAGTCAGAGCAACTGGCCAAGTAAACTAAACCTTCAGTCCTGCAATCATACCTCCCTTAGCTGTAATATTTTTATTCAAATGTTTAAAATAAACATTGAGTGGCATTAATAAATCTACATTGTTTACAGTTCATACATGGAAATGTAACAACATAATTAAATCTATAAGAATGTAAGCTTTGCTTTTCTATCAAACGTTTAATATTAAAACTCCCTTTGAAGACAAATTTAGGGTGATTTCTTATCATTTTGATTAAATCAGGGTTGCCAAGAATAACCTTCCAGTTGTCACCTACTACCTTTTAAATTTGTCTGCCATCCAAACTCAGTGGTATGGGGAATGCACTGTTATTGTCGAAGTCACTTTTACAATTATTTCTTTCTTTGGGAATAAATCCACCAATTAAAATAGGGGAAAATTTAGCATGTCTAGCTTGAATTACTTCTTCAGTAATAGACTTTAATTTAGTGGACGGATAACCCCTAACTTTAAACAAGTCTATAAGGATTTCTACCTCATTTATAAAATCAGAATCATCAATAATTAATCTACTAAGCCTAATGGTTTGTCCTCTAAAGATGTCATATTTCATACTAATCGGATGATAACTGCAAAAATGTAAATAATTGTTGGTAAATTGACTGCACAACCACCCCCCCAAAAAAACAAAGAACCTGTTAAAACAAATGCAGTGAAACACCCAAAGAATAAAAAGGGAACTTTATTTGGTTAAGCACTTTCGTTCTACTTATATATAGATAAATACCATTTTCAAATAGAAAAAAAAAATATTAGCCACTACTGTTTCCAATAACAAATAA
Organism: Protopterus annectens; assembly: GCF_019279795.1. Taxonomy (NCBI): domain Eukaryota; kingdom Metazoa; phylum Chordata; order Ceratodontiformes; family Protopteridae; genus Protopterus; species Protopterus annectens. The sequence continues at coordinate 1,012,806,379 of NC_056734.1, read as the reverse complement.
ACTGTGTTGATTTTGATGTTATCAGAATCAGTATATCGACTTAAAAAAAGACCTTACATAGTCAACACCTATGTTCTGATCTATTGAGGTATATAATGAAACAACATTAACTGTACATAATAATTTCTCATTCCCTTTAAATTGATACTTCTTTAATGAATCTAAAAATAACCAAGAATCCTTCAGAAAAAAATAAGTTTTTTGAACAATAGGATTTAAAACACAATCTAAGTAATGAGCCATAGTAACTGTTTTGTTATATACTGCTGAAACAATTGGCCTAAAAGGTGATGTGAAGTTGTTCTATCTCGCTGTTCATTCTTACTCGGCCAACTACAAAAGCTCAAGGTCTTCAACCAGCTCGAGGCCAACTCCATAGCCCATGATGCACCTTGATCTTCCCTCAGATCTCGTTTACCTCTGCAACTTGATCAGATGTTCACCAGCTCTGGCCAGTGAAAAATTTTTTCTCTCTCTTAAAACTTGTTTAATAAGCTTAACTTAGACATGTAGATAGTTAGATATTTAGATAGTTAGGTATTTACATATTCATAGTTAGATACTTAGTTTAGATAAGTAGTTATAAGTGACCGCTTTTTTTGGGCCTTTAGTCTCTCCCTATCTCTTATTCTTCATAGTTGTCTGTCCTGAGTTAGAGACCTTTTTTTTACAGGGCAAGTATTTTGATATTTAGATATTAAAAGTTTGTGTGCTGTTGATATACATATATATTCTATATTTAGATCTTTTTCTCTACTTAAACTAGAATATTAATACTGCTTAGAAATCTTGCATTGTTAACAGTTAGTATTGATATATTCTACTCATAGCTTAGAGACTGTTTAGATTTTTGAGTGTTTTTTCTTATACATATAGAAGTTTTTTCTCTGATTACTGATAGGATGTCTCCTCAGGAGAAAGAAAAATCCAAGTCTGGGTTTAAAAAATGCCCAAGATGTGGGCAAAAGATGTCCATCACTTATGGACATAATGACTGCGTCAATTGTTTAGGTGAGGTGTACCTACAAGAAAGCTGTTCTATATGTCACTTTTAGTGCTAGAGTGTTACATGAGAGGAAGAGGAAACTCATGGATAGAGGTTTTTTTGAAATCCTCCTTCCAAGAGTCACTGGATAAGTCTGACAAACACTCAAAGATGTCTTCAGAGCCAAGAAAAAGTCCATTGACTCCAAAAACTGGGTCGAGTAAAGCTTCAACATTGGTTCCACAGCCAACGGAGGCAACTGTTGCTTTGGTTAGGAGACGGTATCTCCTACTTTGAAATCCCCTATCTTACAGTCGGCGGTTTCATCCACACATTCTTCTTGGGCCTCAAGTAAACTTTCTGATTTGGATGTGGACCATGTGGTGAAGAGGATTTTGCAGATACCGGCGCTTGCAAAAATTTTATTGACACCGACCCCTGGGACTTTGGAGCCAACACAAGTTCCCCCACCATCTTCTGTTCCTCCTCCGATCTGCCTTGAAGTTTTAGAGGTGGAGAGCTCAGAACACATGATCATGGAGCCCTCAAGGCCAACACCTACCTTAGGTTTGTCAGCCCCGACTGCCCTGATATCTTCAGAGCTGACCGAGGGATCACAGAAACGACACTCGCCGGTTGGGTCTGGGGAGGATAGTCAAACTGACTTGTTAGTTCTGACTTTGCCTCTTGGGGCCTTGGCTCGAGTGAGCTTGGCTCTGACCTTGGGCTTGGAGCCCTCTGTCCTGGTGCCGGGCGAGTCCCTTGAATCCTCGGATCTGGGGGATTCTACGTGTTGGGGCCAAAGGGCCTTCAAGGCCATGAGGGCTTTGTCCATGCCGTCAACCACTCCATCAGTAACAGTAGCACCGATTTCTAACTTTACAACACATGCTAGATTAAAGCATAGAGATCCTGAGCTTCTGGAAGTCCCATTGGGCGAACCATGCTCTTCCGAGACCAATCCAGAAGCTCCCACTGAAGAGGTTCCCAGGAAGAGACTTTGCAAGAAGAAGCATCTGGACTCCCCACAGGAATCTGTCACTTCGGATACTGACTTAGATGAGTCAGAAGGGTCCCCACGGTCCCCCTCAGAGGATATCTCATTCACATTAACCCTACTGATGATGAGTCAGTTCTTCTGAAGGCTTTTGGGTCTCAACCTTCCACCTCTTGGATGTCTCCACCCTTCGATGAGTTGATTGAGCTACTCTCTAAGAGGGCATGGGAGTCACTGGATACCACGGAGTCTGTTCCCAGGAGTCCTAATAAATTTATAACTTGCCCTCAAGACAAAACCTTTCTCACTAAAGGAGTGCCCGTTGATGCCATGGTGGTGGCAGTGGCCACCAAGAAGGAACTATGAGAAACTTCTATGTCTGTTCATCCTCCTAATAGAGAGTCCAGGATCATGGACAGGTATGGGAAGCATATGTTTAGTTCAGTGGCTTTTGTCCTTTGATCGCTGAACTATCTCACACATTTCACTAGGTTACAAAGGGATCTCTTGAAAGAACTAGGAGATACCCCACAGGGTTCAGTAGCTGCAGGGGTTTCTGACAAGGTAACTTCCCAACTCTCTACTCTTAATTCTATTGTGAACTCTTCCATGCGTCTGGTGTCATATGCAGCTGATGGAACGAGTAGAGCAGCGGGTACAGGAATTGTCCTTAGGAGACCTTCCTGGATGTGCCTATGTTCCTTTGTGGAACCCTTTAAGTCTTCCTTTATTAACACCCCTTTTGACGGCTCATCCCTTTTTGGACCGAAAGTGAGGGAAACACTTACCAAGAGTGAGAAAGATGGAAGGACTTTGTCTGCCATCGGAGTACATTTTTCTACCTCGAGTGGACCCTATTCCAAAGGAAAGGGGGGTGGAAAGATGTGGTTCCGTAAATGTCAAGGATCTTTCCAGGACACTCGTGGTGAACCCCCCTCTAGAGGCAGAGGAGGGGGAAATAATGGAAGATGCCATCCATATGGCAGAGGGGGTCCACAGAATCAGGGCAACAGAGATCAGTTCTTTGGGAAGTGCTATCAGCGCTCCTGAGAGGAGGCCCAACTATCCATCTCTGGAGGCAGTCGGGGGATGCCTTTCTTTATACCCAGACTCTTGGCTAAAAATAACAAAAGATAGCTAGGTACAAAGTATCATATCCAGAGGATACTCAATTCCCTTTGCCACACCACCCTCTCTTGTGAAAAAAATCCCAGACATTCCACCCAGTCATAGGGAACAAGCAGCCATGGAAGTGCAAAGGTTGCTGGAAAAAAGAGTCATCCAACCAGTCCCAGCAGACCAGAGAGGATCCAGAACTTACTCAAGGTTCTTTTTAGTTCCAAAGAAAACAGGGGACTAGAGACCTATTCTAGACCTCAGCAGACTAAACAAGTCAGTAAAAAAGACAAAGCTCTGGATGGTCACGCTGCAGCCAATACTCCTCTTTTTGGGGAAAGGCAATTGGATGTGCTCGACAGATCTCCCGGATGTATACTACCACATAAAAATAGACAGGCCATCCAAGGATGATCAAGGCTTCTGGCTGGGAGCCAGTCATTATCAATTTTGCGCTCTGCCATTTGGTCTCACTACAGCCCCAGAGTGGTCACCAAATGCATAGCAGTAGTCACAGCTCACCTGAGATGTTTGGGATTCCAGGTATTTCCATACCTAGACTCACTGCCACCACCAGGCATCAACTCATATAAGCAAGGGACACAACTTTAAATCTCTGCAATCAATTGGGGATTACCATAAACTCAGAAAAATCTGCCTTGTCGCCATCGCAGCAGACCGTTTTTATAGGAGCAGAACTAAATGCAGTCACAATGACCTTAAGCCTTCCTCCAGAAAGAGTTTGTCTTTTACAAAAACAAATCCTAGACCTGCTTCCAAAGACAAAAGTCCCAGTCTCAATGCTACTGAAACTGCTAGGAACAATGGCGGCAGTGATCATAGCCATTCCTCTGGGTCAGATGTACATGCGAGTACTACAGTGGCTCCTGTTCTCTCAATGGTCCTTTCAGGAACTTCCAATGTCACACCAAATCATAATAATTAATACTTGCAAGAAGGACCTTCAGTGGTGGCTGACATCCCAACAAGTAACTCTAGGCTGTCCATTTGTCCTACCTACTCCTACAGCCATGTTGACCACGGATGCTTCCTTGGTAGGGTGGGGGGCATTATCAGGGAAGAACAGCCCAAGGCACGTGGAAGAAGCACGAGGCTCACCTGCATATAAATGTCCTGGAGATGAGAGCGGTACTCCTATCATTGTAGTCCTTTCAAGACTCTCTTCCTCTGGGAACAATTGCAATTCAGACGGACAATATGTCAGTGGTCTGGTACATAAACAAACAAGGAGGAACCAAATCTTATCCCCTGTGTCGAGAGGCCCTGAGAGTATGGCAGTGGGCAACTTCCACCCAGCATTTTCTGATAGCAGCACACATCCTGGGGAAATCCAATGTGATAGCAGACAAGCTAAGCACGGCAATTCCTTTGCCTCATGAGTGCTCCCTAAAGAAACAAGTAACGGAAAGCATTTTTCACAGATGGGGCCAGCCTTGCTGCAATCTCTTTGCAACCCCAATAAACACAAAATGCAGCAGCTACTTTGCCCTAATTCCCCCCACCGGGGGATGCCCCAAGGGATGCACTGGTGCACAATTGCCCCCCGGGTCTCCTGTATGCCTTTCCTCCTTTCCCTCTAATACCCAAAGTATTACAGAAAGCAAAGACTCTGGGAAGGAGCATGATCTTATAGCCCCTTACTGGCCTCATCAAATTTGGTTTCCCTTCCTTCAGCCTCATCTATTGGAAGGACCTTGGATCCTGAACCCGGTTCCAGATCTTCTGACCCATTCATCGGGGGCTCTTTATCCTTGTCTTCACTCCATCAGACTGACAGCTTGGCTGCTCCAATTGCAAAAATAGCCAGGATTTATAACCTCTCAGCCGAGACTCAACATATTTTAACATTCTCTCATAAATCATCTAACAGAAAATGATATCTTAGCAAATGAAAGAGATTTTCTTTATGGGCATTTCAGAATGATATTGATCCGTACCTAGCTTCAATTCCATCTATCCTGGAGTTTCTGACTAAACTTTTCAACAAAGGAGTCACTGCAGCTACCGTTATAGTTCAATTAGCAGCAATCTCGAACGCTCATTTTGGTATCCAAGGTTCTAATGTCATGTCACATCGACTCTCTAAAACTTTTCTCAAGGGTACTATTCATTTGAGACCACTCCAGCCATGCCATGGAATCTAATTTTGTTCTTTCCCAAATTATATTACCTGTTTTTGAACCAGCCTCATCCTGTCATTTGAAATATCTCTCATGGAAGACTATATTTTTAATAGCTGTTACTTCTGCTCGGAGGATTTCTGAGTTACAGGCCTTGACCATCAAACCTCCTTTTCTGATTTTCCATAATGACAGTCTCACTCAGAACTAATCCATCATTTTTACCCAAAGTTTGTTCAGAGAAGGAGCTTAACCAATCTATTGAATTGCCCATTTTCTTCCCTAAATACACAAATAAGATGTAACACATGCTGCACAAACTTGATGTTCATAGGCAACTCCGATTTTATTTGGCCAGGACCAAACAATTCAGAACAACAGAACAGATCTTTGTCTCTTTTTCAGAATCAAAAAACGGTGCTCCAGTGACAAAAGTCACCTTTTCAAGATGGTTATCAGATTGCATTTCCTTCACTTACAGTTCAGTGAATGCCCCCTTACAACACAAAATAAAGGCCCACTCTACTAGAGCTGTATCTCCCTCATCAGCCTTCTCTGCTAAGTTACCATTAGATACTATTTGCGCAACAGCTACCTGGTTAAGGCCTCATACCTTCATCACTCATTACAAAGTAGACAAGGCCTCCAGGGACAGGGATTCCTTTGGTTCCACTGTTCTGAAGAACATTCTCCCGTGAGCCACCCGAGAAAGATGGTGCTTGGGACACTACCCATCAGTAAGAATGAATGGCTAGGTAGAACAACTTCACATAAAGAAGTCATGTACTCATCATAATGTTCCATATGAGTTGTTCATCTCACCTTCATTCTTACATCCCACCCTCCAACCCCCATCCAGCCTACTTGTGGTCCAAGACCTCTTTTATTCATGGTGTATTGTCTCTTATCCAGTTCTTAGAGGGGCATATTAATAGTCATAGGTAACCAGTTGGCAGCAAACAAGATCTGAGGAAGATCAAGGTGCATCATGGGATAGGGAGTTGGCCTCAAGCTGGTTGAAGACCTCAAGCTTTTGCAGTTGGCCAAGTCAGAGCTGAGGATCGGTTCCGAACCCATCAGTAAGAATGAAGGCGAGATGAACAACTCTCATGGAACAATATGGTGAGTACACAACTTCTTTTTTTTCTCAGTCTTTATGAATTTTGGGAATGCCAAAAATCATTCCTAATTGAGGTTGTTCAACAGTTAGAAATTTATACAATTCAAACTCTATATAGTCATTTTAATAGCAGAAACAATGCATCATCAATCTGTTTGTAACATTTCCTTACATATTCTTTACTAACTTTCTGATAACTGTTTTCTACAACTAAGAATTCAAACATAGAATTTTTATAATCATCATAATTCATAATTACTAATCCACTTTCTTTATCTGCTTTCGTATACCTGAAATCACTATAACTATGTAACTTAGTAGTAACAGATTCCTAACGCTAAAGCGCTAATGCACGCTTATTCAAACGAGATTCTTTATAGCTTCATATAAGTCTTTTGTCTTTTTTAAAAGTTACAGTTAAATCATTACTTTTTATTCATTTATAGTATCTGTTTTTCAGTGATCATATTAAAGGAGTGTGAATATGACAAACAAAAAAAAAATGACTGCACAGTGTATAACCAAAAGGAAAATAAAACGAGCAACAAACGCTCATAATGCAATATAATAAAAACTTAATAAACTGAAATTAATTATATATTTCATTATCACAAAAAGCTCCTACAGAACAAAGGGAATCACAAAAAAAATCCAATGTGACTTACTCCATATGAAATAGATAATAAACTCGGTCTAAATCTGCTCAAAAATATATCTCAAAGACACAAACAGACATCTCGCAAAACAAATAATAAATACATATTTATCTGTATATTATTTAATAAAATTTATTTAAATAAATAATTATAAACATAACATTTTAGTTTAAATTTAATAAATAAAATTGAAAAATAAAATGTGTTAAAAAAAATTGCCCGCATGTAAAAAATGTATTGATGTAAAAATGTAATGAAATATTTCATCCTGAGATATCAAAGATCTGACCTCCCTATTTAACAACTGAACTCATTGATTGATAAAACTGCAGCTCATTGACTACAGCTCTAAGACAGTATGCAGAACATATTTTAAAATCAATAATCAAAAGCCAATAATAACTAAATAACTTTATAAAAATTTTCAACTAAAAGCTTAACTTAGATGTTCTTTATCAAAAGAGCAGATATATTGGTTGTTTAAAAAAAGATAAATTCTAATTATGCTTAAGTTTCAAAAATGATCATTAATCTTATAGTTTAAAAAAATGTGCCAAGCACTTAGAAAAACTGCTTGCTGCCAAGAAATATAAAAACAAACATATAAAACATATAAAACAAAGTATCTGTAGACAAATGTACAAACAGCGTAGACACAATAGGGCAATCCATGAGCAAGATATAACTAGCTATTAAATACAATTAGATACAAAAAACAAGAAAGTACAAAATGCAACCTGCAAATAGAAACCTGCACAAAACTTCCAGCTGTTAAATTCTAAAATAGTAATGTTATATTTACGGAATTCAGGAGTGGCACTAATGTTATTTGCGTTGCCTGCCTGAACGCTCAGGTAGAACCTCCAGAGATATAAATAATAAATAAAGGGGGGCAAGGGGATAAAATAACCATCAGAGCCAAATGCATAAGATACAGATACCATTAAGTCATTTTGTAGTTGCTTATATTTATTATTAGTATCAGAATCCTAAGAATAAACATAAATTATAATATGCAAATTAACATTAATCCATCATGTCATGTCCATCAAATATGAATCATAAAAAAATATATGAAATATAAAAATTTCATTCGTATGAGCCTTTCTATAACAATATAAGATGTTAACCACTCTTGTCGAGAAAGACATGAAAGCCAAGAGTTCTGACTCTCTTAGATCACATATTATGAAGAAAAAAATATTTTTGAGTCTATATATTTATAAGTATATATATATATATATATAAAACTATGTAACTTACTAAGTGATTGATGTTCATCATAACTTAAGTTATAAAACTTTTTCTTTTTTGTATTTTTTGTCTTATTGTCCAAAATATCATAAAACTCAGATTCTCATAAAGTGGGAAACACATTTAATGTAGCAGTCAAAGGTGGATTCATAGTGCTAGGTCTTCTAAATGCTTCCAGTTACCTTTCCCTCGGTATATTGTGTAAAATGTATTTTAAATTTAATTTTCAAACAAAAAGTTTGAAGTCTGTAATAACTTCAGTACAGTTCGCTCTTCTAGCTGGAATAAAGGTGAATCCTTTTTCCAAGCACATTCAATTCATGTTCAGTAAAAACATGAGAACTTAAATAGAAAACATGCCAATTAGGGATTAACAACCTTGTCCCCTTCCTTGTTTCTTCCCTGTAAGTGTCTTGGACTCCCTGGTACCTGTTTTGAAGTCCCATATTGCTGTTGGAAGAGAGGGACTTCTAAGGTGAAGAACAAGAAGGCAATATAATACCGCTTTTACCTTCTCCCATATTTGAACAAGTGACTGCTGCATTTCCAGAAGTCTCACCATTACAATCATCACCATTAGATTCTAATGGAGGAAATCATCAAATTGGTCTACTGATTCAACTGTTGGTGGAAATAACGTTGTCTGTCCCCTTATGTCTAAACCATTTCTAGTATTTGACGCTTTTAAAACAAATGCACTGTTACTATAATATGCAGAGACATCTTTTTCTAATTTTTTATTTTTCTTGTTAATGATGGTAGCAATATATATTTGAAATTTAGCTCCAATGCTATCATATAAGTACCTTAGGTTACCAAAGGCTTCATGATTAACAACGTGTTGATTTAATTTATCAGCCTCTTTGTGTAAAAGGTCTGATTTTTCTTAATTGTGTTTGATTAAAAATCTGAGAACCTCTAAATGTTATTTATATATATAAAATATATATGTCTTTATTGACTTTGGTAAATTTGGCCAGGACACCTGGCGAAACTCCCACTCTGTGGGTGGATGCAGAGGGCTGCTACAGAAGGGTAAAGAATAGTGGAGAGTGAGGAGCAGATGTTTCAACTGTCCCTAATTTTCAGGGATGCCCATGATTTTGACTCAGTTTTTAGCTCTGTCCCTCTTAGTTCCTCTTAAAACTGGTGATTTCTGGAGAAAAGGTGGTGAATTACACCTAATGGTAATAATTAGAGTTAGAAACTTCTTTTACTTCAGAAAATGTATATCAGTGCACTTTCTCTTATTCTGTCAATGTCTTAAAGTTAATAGTACTAATACTTTAAAACTGTGCCCAATCATTACCTTCAGAAGAAGTTAATGCTGCAGAAGATGCAATATTTGGAAAGAGTTTACAAACAAATCAGTAAGTTGCTCTTGAATTAGTTCCATATTTTCACTTTGAGTTGGTGCAAATTGAGTAGTACTAGTTGGCACATGTCAAATCTTACTCATTTTCTTTAGAATATCTAGACAAAAAAATATTTTGTTTATTATTGCAAAAAAATAAGATGAAGATATTGTCAAAAAAAATTTTCAATAGTCTATAAACACTTCAAAAAAGTATTGAACCTGACTGAACTCAAAAGCGGAGAATCAAATGATCGTGGTACGCAATCCTAAAATAAGAATCTTTATTAACCAAATTTTTTTGTTTGTTTTTTTTTAGTCATATAAGAGAATTTCTCCTTTTTTTTGGTTCAGTTTTTTAGTGTTCACTGTTTTTAGAATAGTGTAATTTTAATTTTGCTAACAATTTGAATGTACTGTGCCTGATTATTTCTGGATTTGTCTCTGATTCTGCTGAGATTTGTCCCCGATTGGTTGCAAGCTAGAGAGGTGTTTCTTTGGGGGGAGCTGCTATGATTTCAAAAAAGTACAGTAGACTGTACAAATGCTAGATTTGACATAAGCAAAAATTATTCCTTGAGAAGGAGGTCTGGAAAATGACATTTTGCGGTTTTGTTTAAGAAGAAAAAAACTGCTGAAGAAATGCTTTTGTCTTTGTTGGTGGCAATGGAAAAGTTCTTTCTAGTTGAGGAAATTAGTGGCACAGTTTTCAGTGATGCACAGGAAGAAGGAAGTGGAGAACAGCATAGTCAAATGTTAGTTCTGCCTGGAGGTTTGTAAGAGTGAGCAGCTGTTGAATAATGTAATGAGGTGATGTATGTGCCAGAAGATAATTTAGAAGTACCTAAAACATAGGCTGTAGTGAGGCTGGGTATTTCAAGGTACAAAAAGACAGTATTTCTGACAGGTCAGAAAGAAAGAGACCAGTGATAGTCATAATGGCTAAATGGAGTCAGCAATTAATATGTATGTTATTTGGGATGAAATCATTGCTTCTTTATGTTTCTCAGTAATGGATACCAAGGCTTTAATCCAGTTGGTGTTTTAAGCATTTTTGTAATGTTTGAATAATTTTCTTTGGCACAAATGTTCCTGACCATGTTTGATAAAACATTGTTTTGTTCTTCTTGGAAAGACTATGTGGTATCAAGTAGAATTGTTATGCAGTGAACTAAAATGGTGCAGTTTAGGACCGCAGAAGATACTGAACAAGAATTAAGGAATTTTTTGAACACAACTGTTTAATAGTTTGTAGATATTAATAAAATCTAACAATATAGAAAGCTTTGGAATGGAGCCTGGGAAGTCTGGACTTTATTAGGTATGAAGGGAAATGAAAGATCTTATAGATGCTGAAATTATTAATGATGAAAAGACTATGATTAAATATTGGGGTAAACCCAAAGCATGTTTTTGTGGTGCAGATACACCTTTAAATCAATATCCTCTAAGCTGGTCTCCTTAGTATTGATAGCTGGGTCATTCAATACGAGACTGTAATATTACATGCAAGAAATGTGACAAAGATCTAAATTTCTAGTTTGATTGTGAGGTTATAATCATAGGATATACTAGGTAATTATACCAGCAGCCATGTGTGCAGTGCCAATAACCATTTTCGGGCTGTACATTCTTTTCAAGGAGGGTGAGTCTTTTAATTCACAGTCTAAATTTAAGGGGATCCTTCCAGTTCTCAAGTTACATTTGAAGAATGATAAGGAATCACATTGCTTGACAGCTCTGGAAGTTTATTTCAGAGCAGGGAGAGATGTTGGGTGATGAACCTGTCCCTCTATTTTGATTTATTCTGATCTGGGTTTAGATCTCTGGTTCTGGTATTGTCTGCCCTAATTGACTTACTGAGAAAAAGAAGGCCAGGGATAGCAGGATTTCTAGGGTCATGGTAAGTGAGGATAGGCACAACCAAAAATAAAAAAGAAGATAAAATAAAGTGAAACAATGAACCAGAAGCTTTCTTATTACCTCAGCCTCTCTCCTCACGCCCTCCTGCCTGTGAGCCGAGGCGCTAGAGAGAGGGTAATAAACAGTGTTGGATCTTTCACTTTGTCGTATTGCTTGCTCATGCTAAGTGAGGGACTAATCTCCCCTCAGGAGGCTAAATGACACAGAGTACAGGGGCAAGGCTTCTAGTCCCTCATGGTAACTTCAATTCTTGAGACTAGAGATCTTTTTGTTTAGGTTTTTGTGTAAGGGAAAATAAATTCCTGGGATTTGGAGAAGAAGCTTTTGTCAATTAGTTACAAAATATAAAATGATTTCTTGACAACAGTAGGCAGATGATAATCAAAGGAGTGGGCATTATCTACCCAGGTACCTAGATTTCTAATCACTGTCTTGTGTTGTTAGTGGTGTAGAGAGCATTGATTAGCTGTTTACAGAAGGGGATAATACTGCATTTCTTGATATTTAGTTTCAGCCCTTTTTCTAAACAGCAGGTGTTATCTCATTTTGAAAGGTAAATGTAACTTTGGGGGACTTGACAATTAAACACCCTGTTTGTAGTCATCATCAAATTTAGTCAATCAGATCATTAACAGTTCTGAGATCAGAGAAATAAATTCCAAACAGGAGGAGACCAAGCACAGATCCTTGGAAACACTGCTGGTCACCTTTAATTGGTTTGAAGTGGTGTCACCTAGATGGCCAACTTTCATTCTGTCCTTGAGACAGTTGGCTATCCATCCTACAACATAGGGATCAGTGTTTAAGGCCATTATCTTATTAGCAATTCCTTCATCTGGTATTGTATCAAATGCCTTGGCCAGATCAAGACAGCATGAACTGCATGACCATTATCTACCGCTTGAGTCACCTTCTCAAAGAAGTTGAAAAGATTCAGCAGATATGAACTACAGTTTACTAAACTAAATCATTGTAGGTTTCATCTAACGAGATTTTTGATATCGTGATTCATGATGTCATTGATGATACAATTCATGGCTGTACAGAATCTGTGGTGATCCACCCTTGTGGAGGGGCATCACTACAGCAGTCCTCCAGATTTGTGGACATAATCTGTAGCTAGGCATAGGTTAAACAGTTTAAGAAGTGGGTTATGCAAGTGCTTGTTTGACGCTTTTAATTAGACAACCCAGGATATTATCAGGACTCATGGAAGAAAAAAATGTTTTTGGTCTTTGAAAATACTTAATAAGTACAGGTGTATTAGTAATGGTAGGGGATGGGAGTGACTCAGGGATGATTGGTGTTGGGATGGGAGTTTCAAGGGAAGAACTTCCTGCAAACGTGTTTGCTACTTTGTCTGCAATGTCATTTGGATTTGAGTGGAAGGCTCCATGGTGGAAATGGTGTGAATTGCTTCTTAGATTTCTAATGTAGCCAAAGAAGGACTTGTATTTATCCTTGCCCCAGATGTTAGCCTTAGTTCATGAGCTGCTTTTCTTGTTCTAAAAGTGGTCTTCGGTATCTTAGTAAGTATTTTTATACTATTCCCATGCTGGTAAGTTCTAGTCTTACTTGTTAATTTAAGGAGTTTCTTCCTTTTGTTTTACAGTTTGTTTATATAGACTGGTGGTTTAATTCTGAATTTCACAGTGAATTTTGTTCTACTGGAGATTGCTAGATCAAAGCATATATCTAAATGGGCATAACCCCCCACCTTGCTCATGTGTGCTAACCCTAACTGTTACCCAACCCTACCGCTGCCCCTAACCCTAGCCCTAAAACTAGACATTATGTTACCAAAAATCCTTTCCCTAATAGTACCACAGCACAAGACAGATGGACACATGACACAGACAACACAAAACATGCATAACATTGACTTTGTCCCCATACCTAACCCTTACTGTAACCTTAACCTGCGAATACCTGCATATTCACAACTGCTATAACACAGTCTTGCACACCTTCATACCCACCACTTTTTCATTCAAAAATGCTTACTTACAATGTATTAAATTAAATTTGGCCATATGTGATTCACTCAAAAGTCCATTCACTCATTTGTGCATTTTCTCTTTTATATCCAAAAAATCTTTCTAGCAAATGTGATTTCTATCATTTGAGTTACACCTACATAAATAGTGTTAAGACCATGGTTCCAGACATATCTTTTGTAACTAAAGTTGCTGAGTAAGTGAAAAAGTGAAAGAAAATTTTAGAACAAGAACTGGAACAAGGATAAGAAAAAGAAAAGCTAAAACAAAAGTAATTGCAAAAAAAAAAAAGATAAATTATTATTTATTTCCTTAAACATGATTAGTATTAAGAATGAGATGAAGTGATTATTAGTAGCAAATTGGTGCTCGACATTGCCCAGACATTAGATTATTATATAAGAAACAAAAAGAACAAATGTGGTTTGTGTGGGGATATAATGAGAAGTCTTGTGAAAGTAATTTGTTCAATCTATAATAAATAAAAACTAAGTTGTAAGATATTATTACTGTTATACCAAATAGGCGTGTTATCTGTGATATTAGGTTCAGAGATAGGATAGTAACTTTATAGGCTTATAACAATATAAAGGGTAGTGGATTGCTTTTTGAGCTAAAAATAGTATTGTTAACATGGATATTGTGGTGGTGGGTGAATTCAGCTGTAATTTATGGAAGCAAGTAGGCAAGATTAACACCGATGTAAAAGCATGTAGGCAGATGATGGAACATGAGCAAATGGCATTAGAAAACAATACAAATGATAGCAGGGGTAGGTTATGGGCAGACATTGAATGTGTTTTACTTCCTTTTGATTTTTGAAAGTAAATGGGAACATTTTAAGTGTTAATTTGTCAGATCATAAAGCTTTATGGATTGAAATGGGAAAGATGAAGCATTTATCAAGGAACAAAAGGAATTAAAGTGACTTATAGGTCAGTTATGTAGTATGCTTGAATTTCAGTAAGAAATAATAATGTTACTAGGGAGACAGCATACTTCTGTGCAGCCTTCTGATGACTCATGGCAGAACTGGTGGGTAGTGCACAAGGAAAAGTATGGAAAAAATATATCAGTCTTGGAAGGGATCTGTGTAACAAGAGTACATTTCAGTGTAAACGTTGTTTAAATACTTATGAGGAAGCATTGTTAAGTGAAAAAAGACAGTAGTTGTGGAAGAGAATTATAAAAAGACTTGTTATATAATAAAGATTTTTTGTTACATGCTAAGTGTGAAAAGGTTAATCATTTTTTGTGGAAAAGGGTGAAGATGATGAAGAAAACATGAATTGTATGAAGGGTGAAAAGGTGAATTTTTTATGATCAGAAGAATATCATGAAAATAGTGACAAATTAAGTTCAGGAAATTAATGATATTGGACCAAAAGAAAAGAGTACAAAAGATTCCTAAAGATGTTTATGGATTTCTGAGGATACACAGATGAGTTTTATGGGACATTAAGGTTAATTTAATAGTACTTCAGGAGCAGATGGGCTTGGTTAAGATTTTTAAATTGAAACGACAGAGGCTCAGAAGATAATGTTGTTTGAAAGTTATAAATGAATGGTTACAGTATGGGATAAGAAATTAAAAAGCATGTGAAGGGTTTAAAATATTCATTTTCACAAATGGGAAAGACCAAATATTAAGAATTGGTGACCACTAACATCGATGCTGATTATAAATTATTTATGAACATTTTGAAAAATATGATTATGAAAGTATTGTATTAATAGCTGAAGGAATAAATGGTTTCCCTCTTTTTAATTTCTCCAGGAAATTTTGGGATTCTAATACCATGGCAGGAATGGACCCCATTCCTGAGTCAGGCTACAATCAGAGTCGTTGTGATTAGCATTGCTACAGTCTTTGTTTGCCAAGAGTTCTCTTCTCAGAACCCGTAATATATGCAGAATTGTCACTTTCTGCAGTCCATATGAAATTATATGTACTGCTAGCATTCTTTCATTTATTTTATTTTGCTTTTGTTTATTGGGTTTATCCAGCTTGATTTGGGAGAGAACAGCTCCAATACGTTGCAAACATTTTTAAACAGGCATTCAGTAATATACATGAACAGATATTAAGTATTATATATTAACAATTTTCACTTGCTAATGAGTACAGTCATGTGAAATAAAGACAAACTAATACAGTATAAAAGATATAATGCATTATTAGATATTTGAACATAGAGCATTTGAAGAGGTGATTAATGGGTTTGTCAAACAGATAATAGATCATGTGATTAGTGTTTAGGAATTAATAGAAATTAAGGTGAGGGAAAAAAATAGTTAGGACAGAAAATGTTAATATTGTAGTTAGGTGGTGTATAAAGCGGGCTCATAGAAAATTACATATACAGCTATCAAAAATATATTTAAAAGTATAGAGGTGGGGGAGAGCAGTACCATAAAACTATATATATGGCTGGGAGATGCCAATTTAACTATTCAAATACTGGTAAATACAAGTTGTGGAGCACAGGATTCTGTATGCAGAGAAGTGGTTTGATGGTATGGCAAATTGAAGATAAGAGGCATTTATCCTGGAGATGTACAGGAGCAGATCCATTGATTTGATAGGTGAAGTTTTAGTTGTCTTTTAAATTAGTTTCTATTCTGAACAGATTTCAGTAGTAGTCAGATGTGGTTACATAGTTTAGCTACATTATTTGAATATCGAGAGTCACTTGCAGTATTAAATAATTTAGTTATAGTGATTATTGATTTTTCTCTAGAGCATAAAATTGTATTGGGAGAATAATGTGCATTATGTTGTTAAGGGCTGGGCATTTTGATGGCTTATGTAATTAGGAGTCTGGGGACCCAAGTAGATAGCAACCTCTCCTTTGATAATCACATTGCCAAAGTGGTTAGAAATTCCTTCTATGTAGCCCACCTAATCACGAAAGGGTTCACATCTAGATCAAGAGAGGTCATTGTGCCCCTCTACTCATCGCTCATCAGGCCCATAATAGAGTACAATGTCCTATTTGGGATGTACCTTACTCGACACCTGCAACAGCTGGAAAGACCGTAGAAGTACCTCACCAAGAGGATCATGGGCCTCAAACAGATGCCCTATGCAGCTCGACTAAAGAAACTCCAGCTCTACTTGGTTGCTTACCGCCTACTCAGAGGTGATCTCTGCCTGACTAACAAGGCCATGTCTAACCCAGAATTAATGGACATGCTCCACTTCAAGAAAACCAAATCTCTTAGAGCCACATGCTCCAGTGAATTAAACCTCAGCACAACAATAATCAGGACATGCTGGAGGGATAGATTCCTGTCACAGAGACTTCTCTCGCTCTGGAATAGAATCCCAATCTATGTTAGGCAAAGCCCCTCACTGACACTCTTCAGGAGAAATCTTGATGAGTGGATGGGAAATCATAAATTTACCCCTGGGATCACTTCAATGGCCCTGCTGGACAGAGGCTCAGGAAACTAATCTAAAAGGGAGGCAAAAGCCAACACATTCTGGCTAGGCTTGTAAATGCCCTTGGGCAGATAGCCTAGTACGAACCTATGAACCTATGAACCTTATAGAAAAGTCTGTGCAATTTAGTTAGCTGAGAGACAGCTGGATGATGTGTTGCATCTAACCAGTTTATGTCCCTGAGAGCTAGCCAATGGAGTGTTCTATTGTTACAGTTTCTGAAAATGTGACTATTTTATTATTCCATTGCTCAAGTCTGGATACTTTTGAGACTTGAAGGTTAGTGAAGATCAGAGCTGCACAGAGGTGAGATGGCAGTGAGAAAGTATAGGCTATAAGTCTTCTTGCTATGTCAGTAAGGAAAGTTTTTTACTCTGTATAAAGCACATAGTTTTTGATATTTTTAGCCACCTGTGATACATGGTGGTTGAATTTCAACTGGTCATCTATGATGAAACCCAGTAATTTTGTTTTGTTTATTTGTTCTTTCATGCTGTTTTTGGCAGAGATTATACTGAATACTGTTGTTTTGGTAGAAATGTATTTTGGGGTAAAGAGCAGTAGTTAATTTTTTTTTTGGGGGGGGGTTAGTGGCTGCTGTAAATTATTTAGCCATGTTTCAATCAATAATAAGAATTGTTATATAAGGTGTTGGACTTCAGAGAGAGAGAGCTGGCACAGCAAATTAGGGTCGAGTCACAGTGTGCTGAACTATGGTAGTATTTTTTTTGTAGTGTAGAGGTCATTGATGAATGTGTTGAAACGTATGGGGCCCTAGTATTTCCTAATTATATCCTCCTCCTCCCTCCCATCTGTTACTTCCTTTATGTCTAACTTTCTACTCCTTAAACTTTGTTTCACCCTTCCTAGAATACAGTACAGGTTCTATACTTTACTCTTCTCTGGATCACCTCTTCACATATATTCAGTCCCCATCTAATACATGTCACAGAGTCTACTAATCCTCTGTACACAAAGTTTATCTTTTATGTTTTCTCATCAGTTCCTCCTGAAAATACTCACCATCTTGTAAATCCATCTAAATGTAGTTCATTGTTTTTGTCAAAGCTTCTAAATATTGTTCTCTGTAAATTTCTTTGTTCTGTAAATATTCTACTTATTTTTTAAAATCCAATTATTGTTCACTGTATAATTTTTGTAACAACTTTTTAGACCTGTACTGGAGTTTTTCTCCCTGGGCGTCGGCTGAAAATGGGCTATCACCCAGTCAGACTATCCCGGTAAACAAAAGTAAATAAATAAATAATAAAAATAAATAGTATAGATTCTTGTGCAACACCAACAGTTATAGGGAAGAAGGTAGAGAAATGATTTTCCAATTTCACTGCTTATGCTCTGATTGAGAGGTAGCAATGGAACCATCACAGTGAAGAGTTGGTGATCCCTACGGATAACAGTTTATGTAACAATTTCTGGTGAGAAACAGTATCAAAAGCTTTTGATAGGACAAATAAAATGGTTACGGACTGTACAGTCTGTATAAAGTGGTTATTGAACTGGTTGGCTATGGTATCCTTTAGTTTCTGTGTGCTTAGTGTTGCCTGTGTGCATGTCCTGGATTTATCAATTTATTGATTGAGGCCCAGAACAGTTTTGGATTATTAATGTATATGTTTTGACTGCTTGAGTAATAGGCTTTTTTTCCTTTGGAGATAAGTTTTATTAGATTTCTTAGTTCTCTGTCTGCAAGTAAAGTGGGAGCTGTTTTATTTATTTATTTTTTTTGTGCAGACCTTCTATGCTTTGTCTCTTTATTTCATGAGTTTCTTACTTGCTAAGGATAGGCATGGGACAGGGTTGGCTTTGACATTTTTTATTCTGAGGTGGGGCTATATTATTTAGATTTTCCCGAATTGAAAGTGTCATCTATGCGGGAAAGTCTTTAATGATTCCCAGATAAGGAGATGTAATGTATAGATAAGTGTCTTTATGAAGAGTAGTAAGTCTTCTTTCTAGGCTGTAATAATGTGTTTTACAGCTGCTGCTTTGGCACCTTATGGTGTAGATTGGTAAGTGATCTCTCAGGTTGTCTGACAGGTTCCTTGGGATGACATTTTACTTGGAGAAGATGTTAGGATACACTCAAGGGCTGATTGTCTGGCTGTGGCTTTGTTATGTCAGTTGGTGTGTTTATAAGTTGGGTAAACTGTACAGATGTATATTATTGGTTGGATTTCCAGACTGTATGGTTAGCCAATCTATATTAACATCACCCAGAATTATGGTTTCTTGAGGGATTTTTCAGGGGACCCAGCAGAGAATATCTTTCAGTGTTTTAGCATTGTTACCTGGGGTATGTATATATCCATGAGTGCGACTGATTTGTGTTTAGTTTTAGCATGGTTAGTAAGATTCAGTTAGAGAACGTTGGCAGAATGTGGGGGGAGAGTAGATGTTTAATGCGTTTTTGTGAAAAATAGCAATATCACCAGCCTTTTTCAAGCCTCTGTCTACTCTGATAATATTATAGCCTGATGGGGCAATTTCTTAATTTTTTTGTTTTCTTTCATAGCTAGGTTTCTGTGGCAACTAAGATGTCTGGAGAGTGTACTGCTATATATAAGTACAGTTGAAAATTCCTTATTAGCCTATTTTCTCCTCCTTTTGGAACTATCTGGTTGTCTTTATCCCACATTGCTCTTGTTTCTGCTTGCACATCCTGTACATTATTTATTTATTTATTTATTGACACTTGATTACTGGGAAAGTCTAACTGGGTAGAAGCCCATTTTCAGCAGAGGACCAGGAAGAAGAACTCCAAATTATTACTAAATATTTAAAGAACAATAACTTTACAATCTTCAAAAATAAAACAAAAACACCTGCAGTTTAAATAATTATAATAAATTTGATATAATATAAAGACATTGGTTAAAAGCTGATATATGGTATATGACAATGATTTAATATTTAGAGAAATTTTAGACAGTTTGTAGAGAAATTAAAGGTAAGTTAGTCCAATACAAATAGGAATTGCAATATGAAGTGAGGGCAAACAGGCTTATGGTAAGAGAAAGTCAGGGAAGATAATTAGATAGCAGTAAGAAGTAAGTGAAGACAGGAGAGTAAGGAGGTATAAGGACTGAAAGGAGGGAGGATATAGACCTGATGGATACAGGTAAGGAATTCCAGGCCTTAGCAACATTTCACAAGTACAGAAAATGCCCAGCAGATTTGCTAGGCTTGTAGACAGACAATAGTTCTTGGTCACTGGATCATAATGACTGACTGAGAACAAAATTGTGTAAAATGTTTTTTCAGTGCTGGACAGGCAGATGGATGATGTATAATTTTATAGGTGGTAATAAATTGTGTATATGTTAGTTGAAGTGGCAGTTCTAAACAATTTAGGCTTTTCAGTGCTATACCGTGGGGGCTGCAAATTTGGCAACTTTGTTATAGCATTGTTCAAGTTTTAATTTTTATGAAGCCTGGGTTTTAGTAAGGATGTGGCCCCATAAAGAAGAGCGGGGAGGAGATAAGAAGTGGCAAATGTAGTTTTAGTTACATCAGTGAGAAAATGTTTGGCTGTATAAAGCATCCCTAATTTTTTTCTTATGTAATTTTGTATATGCAGGTTGAATACAGGATTATCATCCACTATCACCCCTATTAGTTTGCTAAGAGAAGTGACTTCACTGGTTGTATTATCAAGAGACTGGACTTTAAATATTGTTTTTTCACGAGAGAGGGATCTGGGGAAAAAAGTAGTAGTTTGGTCTTTTTTGGGTTGAGCATGAGTTGTGAGTTGCAAATCCATGTTTTGGTGGCTGTTAAAGCTTCCTGAGTAATTTTTTGGAGGTGTACCATGTTGTCAGATGTGCAAATGAGAGTGGAATCATCTGTGTATTGAATTAGGGTAGCCTGTTTTGTGGAAGTATAGAGGGTGTTGCTGAAAATGCTTTGGAGGAGGGGACCAAGGATAGACCATTGTGGTACACTGGTGGTGACTGGAAGGTAAGGAGAGAGTGTGGAATGCCATTTTACTGACTTGTACCTATTGGGCCGGTAGATTTTGAACCACATAAGGGTGGGCTGAAAGAGACCTAGTGAGGACATTTGAAGTAGAACTTAGCTGTGACAAACTGTGTTGAAAACTTTAGACAAGTCTAGATATAAGGAGAAATCTTGTTTGCCATTAACTCTACATTTGTTGACAGTATCTATATAGGTTAGAAGAGCAGTGCTAGTACTATAGGAAGGATGGAAGCCATGTTGTGTAGGGGATAAGAGATCTTCCTGCAGGAGATAAACTACCAAATGTTTTTCTATACATTTTTCGAGAATTTTGGTGAGATAAGATTGCTATAAGTTTGATGTTATTAATGTCTCTTGAATTTCTTATTTTGTGCAGAGGGATAATGTGTGACTTTTTCCAGAGGGAGAGGACATGGGGTTCCTGGACTTGACCTATTTATAGGGATTGAGACAGGACAGGCAATGCTACTGGCTGCTATTTGTAGGTACGTGCTTGGAAGGCCATCAGCTGAAGAAGAGCACAGTTTAAGTTTGTCTAAGAGTAGTTTTATATAGGATGTGGCAATAAAAGTTAGTACATATTATACAAAAAGAGAGGAAGGACCACAGTAATTCAGAGCAAGAGAACATAGGGGAGAAATAAGAGTAGAGTCATGGTAAGAATGTTTATGTATGGAAGCACCAAGTAGTTTTAGCAGGAAGTACACTGACAGAGAACTACAGTAAGGCAGTGTAACTATACAGCTGTATTGAGCAAATTGTTAGAACATGGCACTACACTGATAAGCACAATATAACACCATCACTTAGAAAACATTGATGCAATTAACCAGTACATCAAAATACTGTAATATATATATATATATATATATATATATATATATATATATATTTATATATATATTTATATATATATATATATATATATATTTTTTTTTTTTTTTCTATACGAGAACATCAGCAACTCACATTACATACATATGTGTTAATGGGAAATATGCTCAGCATCATAAAGCTTAGCTGATCTGAATGAAAGTGTAACAAATATAACACACTACCAAAGGCTTTTCATTGTTTTATACAGTCTTAGATCACATAGAAGTGTAATAACATTTGACACAAACCTGCTCTATGAAGGAAGACAGCGACTGAATGTAAGAAGAGACAACACTGAGTAGATATTTATTCTACTACAGTCACAATCCCACCTTGAGGTCAATTTACAAATGAGGTCAATCACTTTATAGCCAGAACAAAGCAATTAACAAAAAGATGCAAGTAAAACAGGTTGTCTGTCATTTCCTGAGACTAAATAACTGGCATATGCAGTATAGTGTACTGGTCAAGCAAAAGGGGACAGTGGTCAAGTTATTAAGAGGGCCTTAGAGTGAGTGCATGGACTATTTCATAGACACTTTCAATCACAGAGTAGGCATGTATTTAACTGATTAAAGTTAATAACAGCAAGGTTCATGATAATTATACTTACATTAAACACTGCCAAAACTCTCAGTATACCTGTAGGTGTATGGACGTTTGGCAGAGCTCTTGCAATATTGAGATCATATGTAGTGACCGCAGGCTATTAAACACAGAAAAATCACAGTAAATTGTAGGTGTAGGGCTTTATGGCAGAGCTCCTACATGATCAAGGTCAGATGTAGTAATTGCCGGCTAGTAAACACTAATAAAATTCTCAGAAAACTTGTAGGTGTAGGACCTTATGGCAGAGCTCATGCAATATTAAGGTTAGATGTAGTGAACGCAGGCTATTAAGCACTGACAAACGTCTCAGTAAACTTGCAGGTGTAGAACCTTTTTTAATAGCATTCTTGGGCAAATTGGTGTAGGTGGCCAAAATTATGTTGATAAATGAAAGGCGTATTGTAGAAGGAAAAGTCTTAAATAATGTAGAACTGACATTGAATCAGAAAAAATAAGGGTTTTGGCAAAGTAAGAGTGTGCATTGTGTGTATTTCTTCTGAGACAGAAATAGGTGTTATGGATATGAAGTTTCGTAAAAGGGAGATTGTTGGTAGAGTACAGAATGAAAATTTAGAGGAAATTGCTAGATTTATTAATATGCAGAATATGATTCAGCTGATGTATGCCACAAAAGTGCATGTGATACATTGTTATATGTTTAGAAAGTTAGAATATGTAGAAGTACCTTTTTGGGTCTCCCCTGAGAAGAGTCCAGTAGCCGAGTGGGACTCACCTAGTTAACAAAGGGTAAATACATTGTTAGTGTTCATGCATTCCCGATTAGTATGTAAAGAATTGTTGGAAATGCTTTTTAGCGCAATGTGGAGGTGGGGATGGGAGTGGTAGTCAAAGCTAAATTCACTAAAGAGAGAAGTGTTACACTGTCCTAAAAAGATGGAGGTTTAGCTTTCAGAATTCAGATTTTTCACTAAGCTTTGTTCCACCTATTATGGATTGTATATAATGTTGCAAGTAGAGATGATAAATTAACTGGACAAGTTTTTTTGGGAAAATTATACTGAGTTTTGGAAATTTATGCATGTAGGAAAATAAAGGAACTGTAAGGAAATTGAAATGTATGTGGACAAAAATAGGATGTGGAAAATATAGTTTAACAATATAAGTGCAAGCATAAAAAAACTTATGAAGATATAATAATTTATTTAGTTTTATTTCTTTAAATCTGTTATATACATTTACAGAATATATTTTATTCCATTAATGTATGGGATACATATGATGACAGAACTAAAAAGATGTAAAGGAGAGACGGAAAAAATGAAAATGGTCAAAGAATTAGAAGACTTTTGTAAAGACTGAACTTAACAAAATTATCTATAAAAGGTCAATGAATGAAGTATAAACAGATGAATGAAGGAATGTGCAGCTTATGTCATCCTGCAGGAAGATTTGTCTCAAATAACTTTATGTCAAAATCTTGGTCTGAAACTCAATTGTCAAAAAATGGATTATTGTATCCTTTGGGAAGTCATCTACCCTAGGGAACTACCACATTGACAATACACCTCTAACCCAGTTATTCAGGATTTGGGAACGTATGTGGACAGTGATGTAACTTTTCACCAACATGTGTTGATTGTTGTAAGAAAGTTCTTCTATATTGCTCAGCTTATAAATAATGGGATCATTTCTAAATATCGGGATGTCACTCTTCCCACTTACTCAGCCCTCATTAGGCCAGTCATTGAATATAATGCTCCCTTTGGCATGCGTCTGTTCAGACACATGCAGCAACTGTAATGTGCACAGAGATATCTTACTAAAAGGATACATGGCCTAAACAACATGCCCTACATGGACCAACTTAAAGTCTTGTCACTATACTCAATATAGTACAGACTGCTAAGAGGTGACCTGTGCCTAGCATGCAAGACATCTGAACCATTACTGATAGATTTACTGCATATTAGCAAGCAAATGGCATCAGAAATACTCGGTCTAGGGATCTAAACCTCTTCTGCAACATTAATAGAATGGTTTGAAGGGACAGGTATATTTTGCAGTAGATAAAGCTGCTGTGTGGAAAAGAGTCCTCATCGATATAAAACAAAGTTCATCAGTGTCCATGTTCAAGCACAAATAAGATCTATGGATGGGAAACAGAAAATTTACCCCAGGACAGCGCCACAGAGATGGCTCCTAAATTCTTTATCCTATACATGGGTCCCCATAAATTATCTTTGGTATGATCCCAATTATTCTCATTAGGGGTAAGATATAATTATCAGCCATGGGATGGATAAGGCCAATATATAACCAAATTGGATACATTATTTTGAGCCCAAAAAGTGAACTTGGCTAGGATTAATGTGACCCGCAAGGGCAGCTAAGTCTAGTACTTACCTATGAACCTATAAGTAGAAGAGACAATTTACTAAGTTTTGTTAGGTGTTATAATTCAAGAGATTTGGATAAAAGTTAGTGTTGAATTTAAATATGATTGCTTTCAAAACTTGAATATTGAAGTGAAGGTTCATGGTTTATATCCTGAAAGAATGTCACAACAGAGGTATAAGATGGACAAAATAGTGAGCACTGTTTGGGTTAATGCTGATTAAGAAGTGTGAAGAAGTGTTAATTAATATATTGTAGGCTAGTGATAGGATGATGTATAAAAGATGATTATGGACAAAAGGTGGGGAGCATAAGGAATATTTCTGTTTTATGTGTATAAATTATATAATTAAATGTGTGTAATATAATTGCCCTTATGGTTTTAGTATAATATTGTGTGTATAATAATCAGATGTGTTATATCAATGAAGCCCCCTACTCTTTTTGATAAGTGCTGTGGGAGCTTTAACATCTGGCTGAGCTACCACTGACTCAAGCTGATGGGGGTCTCAGTTTAACACTTCATCCAAAAGACTGCACTCTTTGAAGTGTAGCACACCTTAGTGCTGCACTGCAGTGTCAGCAATGGAAAAGGAATCCAGTCTTGTGAGGTGGAAAAAGAGCCCAAAGTTTTCTGTTCTTCCAGCACTGAGAATTAGCATGCTGCTTGTTGAGTCAAAGACACCACAGGCTTAGCTGTACTAACCAGGCAGACGTATAAGACTGCATCATTTTCAGAAAAAGGGGAAGAGAGGATATTAAGAATTGGCGAACCACTGACATAAAGCAGAGAGTTAAGACTTTTCAGATTGAAACTGATGTCTCTGCATAATTGTTCTCATTTACTTTTAAACAGTCAAGGGGACTCCTGAAACTTATGACATGGAATACAGACTAAGGCATAGCACCAGAGGTCTCTGTTACAGACACGCATCTATACATTCACAGTTCAGTACTGTGACACACACACATACCTGTAAGCCCATATCTGAAATATTTACACTGCTGTTTGCAGAAACAAGACCAAGCTACTCCATCATAACACTCTTGATGTGCATGATTCCCAGGGGGGGTTAGATGATCGGGAGTCATTGATGGCAGTTTGCCACACTCTTATGAGTCTCGTGAAATGGTAGAATTATGTAGGAAGGACAGGAACTGAGAAACTGCCATTTACTTCAACAGCCTCAGCAGCATACCTCTCAACCTTTTAGTACAAGAAAACTGAACAAAGCCAGAATAATGGGGACACAAAGGGTTACAATCAGGGACATATTTTGATTATTGTTCTTAAAACTTAACACATTGTTACAAGAATAGGTTTTGTATCAGCATGCATTTTCTGAAAGATATGCATTCAGAATGCCAAATGCCTGCCATTATTAAGTGACGTTAATCCCCAATGATTTGCCAGAAAGCCAGAAATCGTATTATGAGCAGACTAAAATATGGGGCAAAAACCTGGGGCTTTCTTCAATAATCTAGACAGCTGAGAGATATGCTCAGCAATCTGTTGTTCATGAGTAAAGCTCAGAGTAATGGTGATGGCCATTCTGAGGTCTATTAAAGATGCAAGTGCTCTGGATGTCATCTTAGGAGTCAGCATTCAAATCACTCTTTGGGAAGTTCCATATTTGCTTCTAAATTACTTGTAAGGTTACCCTTGAGGTTTGTTTAATAAGTATCCTTTGCAGATTGGAATGAAGAAAGACAGTTGTGTAATAATATGAAGGTTTATCTGATTTAAAAAAAAACAGTTGTATACCATTTTTTTTCAAAGCTGATTTTTCATTAAAAAAGTATGTACTTTATATCTGACATCTGAAATTTAAGGTGCATAGATGTGACCAGCTATCAGTAAGACACAGTAGAATGCAGTGGAAAAAATTGGGTAGAGCAGCTGAATGTAGGTGTAGTGTGTAATCTGGACAGTATATCTTCTTGAGACTATAACTGCAGTTGCCATATATGAAGGAAAACTCTTAGGTAGGAGAAACAAAATAGTTGTAGGCTCTACTTACAGCAGAATTAGAAAGTTCATTTTTACTGTTACTGTTGAAAATGGGAATCATTGATGCATATTTAAATTGCAAATTCCACCTTTGAAATAGTTGATTATTAACATCTAGGAAGAAATCAGTCTGAGTTCATGAAAATTTTAATTTGCTTTGAATCAGTCATAAAAAAGGTCAGTTAGTATGCTGCCCTTCCTGCATTTACTGACCATTTGGGGCAAATAATAACATTAGTAGGGGCAAAGCAGCAGATTATGTAATAAGAGGAATTTATCAGCCAGGTAACTTCCTAGAAGAGGGCACACATAAACCTGATGCTTAGTAATGATCATAAACAAAGAACAACAGCAGTAACATTGCAGTGCTATTTACATCAGCTAAGTCTGGGATACAGGTTAACTTGGACGAGTACATGTGGGGCTTTAACCAGCATAAAATGTGTTACACGCCTACAGTAAGACAAGCAAGTGGTCATTCAGCTGAGTCACAGATGGAACTGATTTATGCAGCAACATTAGATCAGGAGCGAAAGAAGTTTCATGTAAGCTGAATTTTAAATACTGTGCTCCATATTGCACAAGCAGTTATGATAATTGAGGAAAAATTGCAACACTGAAGCTATATCTCTGAATGATATGTGAAGAGAATCACCACTAATAAGCTGGCTGTCAAATCAACTTTCAGAGGAGCCAACACTGGGCAGCAGTCATAGCCCAAAAAGTGAACTAGTGACCTGAAGCTGAACAAATTGTTAATAGTAGTAGATAGTGCTGGAATGAACAGTTGGCTTACTTAAAAAGAGTGACTGCAGAATTCTCCAAATGTTTGGTTAACCACAGAGTGCTTTTCTTTTAAGTCTGTTAAGTCTTAATTCTGCAGTAAATGCAGATGAGCCAGATATAAAGGAACATATTATGAGAATGCAATATATCAGCCCTCTGGTTGTCAGTAAGCCCCTGATGACATATATTGTATATCAAAGGATTTGTGTCATTAACATTTGGCAAGTCTAAAAAATTCTCTTGCCCTAGTTAGAGGAAACCCCAAAATGCATTATTTTCCTGCAGTAGTAACAAGCAAATAATGATAGGTGTATTTCTATAACTATTTTCAGACTGATCCAGCAACTTTGATCAACTATGACATCTCATTCAGCTGTTTAAAAACACATCTCATCTTGTTTGCCATATGCAGAATTTATACACCATGAATCACATATTGGTACCTGCTTTCCTGTCAACTTCATAAGTGTTTAATGCTTTTTCTTATCTTCATTATATGTGACAAACATTAATCTCAGGGCCAACAAATTCATTAATGCCATTTCAGTAAAATGAAAGTTCTTCCTACTTTACATGCCCCGTGGACAAGCCTGACTTGGGTATTGTTATGCTTGTTATTGCTTTTGACATTTAATTCACCATGGCTAGCTAGCAACACCATTAAATGTGTTTAGTATGTCTAGCTTCTGTGAACCCATATGTTTCTAACACAGCACTGATTCTGTCAGATAAGCAGTCCTTCACACATGTGTTTTTCATTTTAAGGTGCAACCATAAAAATCTTAACTTAATTTTAACGGCAGTTCCATGTGTATAACTAAGACCAAGAACTGTCTATTCTGTGTTCCCACTGTTTAGGTCAGGTTGTTTCCACCTATATTTCTTCTTAAAGGGTGCAAAGCTTACCACCTACGTTTCTAACAATAGTCATCATTAGCTTAATGTAATACAACATTGCTGATTAAAAGTAATGGTGGCATACCAGGATAGTTTTAACAAGCCACAATATTTACATGTCCAGATTACATTTGTAATAAATGTTGCATTTAGCTGCTGCTGACAGCATTTTCCAAGAGAAAAGAAGCATTGCTTCTGGGTAGTTGATTTATCAGATATTTTCCTCTTACTCTGATATCATAGACCACTGTTGTAATACTGTAGTTAATTTGTTATTATACAACACCCCCCCATTAATATTCCAAAATGTGCATGTTGTAAATCAGACTTATACTAATGGAAAAAGGTCCGGTCGCCCGGACTTTTTCCATTAGTATGTCTTTTTTTTTTTATATTTTTGGACAGCAATGGAGAACGGAAGAGCTCCATTGCTGTTATCTCGCTATGTTAAATGAGTTTAACATAGCGAGATATCTTAAAAAAAAAGCAACAGAGATTTTCCTTTCTCCGTTACTTTTTTCAACCGTGGGTAAATCCAGAATTACCCACACCCAGGCGTGGGTTATTGCTTAAATAACAGACTTTGTTATCTTAATAGAAACTTATGATATGAAATACTGACTAATCTCCAGATCTCCAGATAAACTCTAAGGGGCAATAATAATAAAAATAATAAAAATCAGTTATGTTTCCTTAGTAATTTATAAATGAGAAGAGAGACATAAACTGTAGAAAGAATACAGATAGAAATGTACATAGGAAATACATTTCCCAATGTTTTGTTTGAGGAGGCATTATCTTTTTTAAAATTATATGAGAATAGTTATGCAGTGCCAGCAGAATGGGACACACACACACATATTCTCTCTGTCTATATATATATATATATATATATATATATATATATATATATATAGATCTATATATGTGTGTGTGTGTGTGTGTGTGTGTGTGTAGGTGTGTGTGTATGCTCAAGTGTATGTATATATATATATATATATATATATATATATATATATATATATATATATATATATATATGGGTCTACCTGACAATATTGAAAGCCAACATTGTCGAAGATGGATTCATTGAGACGATGTCCATGAAAGCCCACTTCATCGTCAGATCAACAGAATCCTTCTCAGGGTAAGTACTAAGTCATCCAATCACATACAAAACCAACACTGGAACACTCAAAACCTACCCAGGTGGGGGCTGCAAACCCCCCAATTAAATATACCAACTCCAAGATCGCACTACAGTTTGAGAATGGGCAAAGTTCACCTTTATGGCCAACAGGTTACTTACCCTGGGAAGGATTTAGTTCATCCGGTCTGTCGATGAAGTGGGCTTGCATGGATGTCGTCTCCATGCATCTGTCTTCGATGATGTCAGCTTTCAATAGTCTCAGGTAGACCCATATGTATGTGTGTGTGTGTGTGTGTGTGTGTGTGTGTGTGTGTGTGTGTAGATATGTATGTGATTAGGTGACTTAGTACTTACCCCGATATGACCCTGACCCTGATTAGCATCCTGCCCTCACCAAGAATGATACCACGGTATATAGAAAAAATGATCAATTTCAACAATTGGCTACATTTCTGGTGTCATTCAATGGGATCCAGTGTCTGTCCACCTGGGATGACATGCTCAACAAGCCACGCTGCTTTGCTAGACCCAGCTTGCACCTGTCACCCTTAGGCTTTCGAATACTGGCCAAGGCTCTTGCCACCCCCATAGTGCCTTTTTTAGGCAAGGCTCAAAAGATAAACACAGTGCCATAAATAGCACAAGTAACAAAAAACTGAGGGTGATGCTACTCAGTGCCAGAAGTCTAAACCACAAAATGCACGCACTCAAGGCACTCCTCAGTAGGGAGAAAATTGATATATGTGCAGTAACAGAAACCTGGTTTAAGGCTCCAGAGAGCACCCCAGCACTACCAGGCTACAACACATACCATACATTTTGGCCACAGAACCCAGACTGAAATACAAATGGCGGGGGCATATCCATATTCATCAAGGATATCCACACCTCCAGGTAAGTGCCACAGCACAATGCTTCAGAGATCATCCACGTGCAGCTAACAACTTGCAAAACTGCAATTCAAATTGTAGCCTGCTACAGATCACCCACCATGTCCCAGGACTCCCATTCCGCATTTCTGGAAACACTGGGAAACATAAAGGTCCTACCAGCACCCTAATATTGGGTGATTTCAATTACCCAAACATTAACTGGGAGAACTACTCAAGTACTAACTCCCTTGCCCAACATTTCCTAGAATTTATAAACTCAAACCCTCTGGATCAACTGGTCAACACTCCCACCAGAGGTGACAACATATTGGACCTGGTCATCACCAAAATGGGCAACCGGTGTTCCACACTGGAGATCAACCCCTCGCCGGTTAGATCTGACCATAAACTAATCACTCTGGATATCCACATTCCGCTCCCACCCCCGGTAAAGGAAACCACAGTGAAAAACATTTCAAAAGGAAACTTCACGTTACTTAAGACCGAGGTGGAAAGTTTCAAAGCCCCTATGCTAAAGGATAATGTTGTCCAAGCTGCAAAATCCTTTACTAATGCATTCTACGGGCACCTACAAGAATGCATGGATCATGCTATCCCAAGCAAAACCAAGACTCACTCCTCCAAGAAAAGGAAACCGGTCTGGTGGACCCCTGCCATAAACAAGCTATACAACAGAAGGAGGAAACTAGTACAGAAAAGAGTAAAATCCCAAGAAGGGAAGATATCCCTGGTCAGTATCAGTAAGAAACTATGATCCCTCATAAAATCATCCAAGGCTAGCTTTGAAAGAAAAATTGCCAAGGACTCCAAAGATAACCACAAGACATTCTTTAGCTATGTCAAGAATCTAAGTGGCAATGCTCAGATCTGCTCGGAGTTAGTGCAGAATGGCACAAAGTACACTGAACCAATCGATATCACCAACATCCTGGCAGACAGGTTCAGTGCAAAGTTCACCCCCCTCTCACCCCCAAAAGGGCCCATAACCATACCAGAAGAATGTAGAGCCCCTGAAATCACAGGCACTCAGGTTAAAACAGCCCACTCCAAAGCCAAAAATACAGCATCAATGGGACCGGATGGTTTCCCAGGCTGTGTCCTACATGAGCTCAAAGACGAACTAACCCCTCACCTAAACACACTGTTCAAACTCAGCCTCTCCACAGGCTACGTACCCACAGAGTGGTGCACAGCAATGGTTATTCTGCTCCACAAAGGTGGAGCCACAACAGACCTCAGAAACTATCGCCCTATAAGCCTGACTAGCTTGGACTGCAAGGCTATGGAGTGCATCATCATGAAACTCATTAACAGAGACATTGGGAACCTCCAAACACTGGACCCTACCCAGTTTGGCTTTTTTAAGGGCAGAACACCTCTTAAACCTGGTGGACTTCTTTGAGACAGTTACCAAGGCTATAGATGAGAGAAAGGTGGTACACACAGCCTAGCTAGACCTCGCAAAGTCCTTTGACACCATTCTCCATTCTGGTATTATAGACAAGCTCACCAGCCCCTATGTCACAAGATGGGTTGCCAACTGGCTCATGGACAGACCCCACATGGTTATTGTTGCGGGAGTTAGGTCCGACACTAAACTGGTTACAGGGCTCAGTCCTAGGACCCCTCCTGTTCAGCATATACTTCTCAGAGGTACAGGCAAGCACAGGAAGACTATGGCTGACCAAGTTCACAGACGACTGCAAACTAGAGGCTTTAATTGACTCTCCGGCTGACACAGACATCCTCCAAAAGAGTCTAACTGAGATGGATACCTGG
The DNA here is from genome assembly GCF_019279795.1 of Protopterus annectens. Taxonomy (NCBI): domain Eukaryota; kingdom Metazoa; phylum Chordata; order Ceratodontiformes; family Protopteridae; genus Protopterus; species Protopterus annectens. The sequence continues at coordinate 1,012,774,036 of NC_056734.1, read as the reverse complement.
TGTCAAAATCATGGCCTCAAGCTAAATGCCAAAAAGTGCATAGTCATCCCCTTTGGAAAAAACAAAGTACCCACAAACTACCACATATGTGGTAGCCCCCTAAATATGGAAGACGTAATATGGGATCTGGGGCCCCAAGTAGACAGTAATCTCTCCTTTGATAATCACATTGCCAAAGTGGTTAGAAAATCCTTCTATGTGGCCCACCTAATCACAAAAGGGTTCCCATCCAGATTAAAAGAGGTCATTGTGCCCCTCTACTCATCACTCATCAGACCCATCATAAAGTACAGCTCCCCATTTGGGATGTTCCTTACAAGACACCTGCAACAGCTGGAAAGACCACAGAATTACCTCACCAAGAGGATCACTGGCCTCGAACAGATGCCCTATGCTGCTTGACTGAAGAAACTCCTGCTGTACTTGGTTGCATACTGCCTACTCAGAGGTGATCTCTGCCTGACATACAAGGCCATGTCCAACCCAGAATTGATGGACATGCTCCACTTAAAGAAAACTATATCCCCTCGAGCCACACGTTCTAGGGATCCAAACCTCACCACAACAATAAATAGGATGTGCTGGAGGGATAGATTCCTGTCCCAGAGACTTCCCATACTTTGGAACAAGATTCCAATCTACATTAGGCAGAGCTCCTCACTAACACTCTTCAAGAGAAACCTTGACGAGTGTATGGGAAACAGAAAGTTTACCCCGGGGATCACTTCAGTGGCTCTGCTGGACAGAGGCACAGGGAACTAATCTAAGGGGGCAGCAAAAGCCAGCACATTCTGGCTAGGCTTATAAATGCCTTTGGGCAAATAGCCTAGTACCTACCTATGAACCTATGAACCTACCTTCCTATATATATATATATATATATATATATATATATATATATATATATATATATATATACACACACACACACACACACACACACACACACACACACACACACACACACACACATATATATATATATATGTATATATTTGCTTTCCATTGTGTAGGTATCACAGAAATGTATCTTACTTTAATTTGCTCTTGCCATAAATGTTGAAACATCTTAACCAACTTCACAAAGTAGAAGGATAAAGCCCCGACTAAATTGCATGTAACCCTATATTGAATATAGGCTTGGGCATCTGTACCACCTGGTTGGAGAAGAATGGAATGAGTGTCTGTTGCCAGCTTGCCTGTCCTGTGGTGAGGGAGAGAGGTGTCTCCGACTTGCCACATGGATGACATCTATTGGGAACACTAAGTGTTCTCCCTGTGATGCTCAAGATCAGCCAACCCCTGCTGCCATGTGCAAGTCACACAGTAAGCTGTAGGGAAAACAGTAAAAGAAGGAACACATACCCCTCACAGGACAACTGTTGGTAGTGAGCAGAGAGGGACATTCTACTAGGTGGGAAAGAGAGAGCGGACAAAAGATTCAGTAGTGGAGAAGAGCCTTTGCAGGAGAGGAGGGTGCATCACTGAGTCAAATTGTAGGCCAACCAACAGAACCAGTAAGCTGGTTTATTTTCTGCTCTTAACTCTTGTTGCAGAACCAAGGAGTTTTCTGGGGATTCTTTGGCCATGGGAACTCTTGCCTTGACACAGTATTCCTAGCTCCTATGACCATGGAATGAATGGGCCAGAAGGATGCAGCTAGAGCAGCCACCAGTCTTATTCATGTGGGAGTTGATTACAAAAATTAAGATTTCTTTATCTCTACATATTATGACTCTGTATGGTCTTCATTATTCTATGTGTCCTGACATATTTACTTGATCTTATCTCCAAATATAATTTTAATATGTTATTATGCATAGATCTTCATTCTGCTGTTTTAGCTTTTTTCAATAATGTCCTCTCTTTCCATGTAATATTTAACCTCCATGTTTTCTAGAATCATCCTTATAACCTTTACTTTATCCATATTTTTTAATGCATCACTTCCTTGATCACTTGTTCACATTATTTAAAATTATCTGAAAATGTGTATAATCAAAGGATTGGAGTTGCCACTGTGTATTAACTTTGTACTGTCAGCATATTTAACTGTTAATGTGTTTTCTTTGATGTCTATAATATAAGGCAAACAGAATGGAGCCCACCACATTTCTGTAGTGTTATTCCTCTTCCAAATTTCTTCTGCTATTCTAATTTCATTAATTTCTAATTTCATTACTTTCCAGGTTCTGCATAACAACTAGTTATAATACATACCCATTCCTTCTAATTTATTTATAAAAATGCCATGATTGACACTATAAGGTACTCTAACAAAGCAATATACATAGGAGAAAAACATAATAGTAAAACGAAGAAGTGAGGGATCCAAGAATCATACATGAAGAGCACAGCAAGGACTAGGCAAAAAGAGAGAGAGAGGAATGATGTGCTCAAGATATAGGGTAACAGTTCATGTCAGTAAGCCTTGGGGTGACAGAGGATGTTGGGTGAACAATAATATGGGAAGTCTCCTGGGATAATATGGGAATTAGAGATGATAGTGTGCTGTCAAGTTAGGTGAGAAAGGCCAGACTGGGACTGAAGTGAAGGAGGCAACAGGAGGCTAACAAACTACATAGGGTGGAAAAAGATGGGGGAGGATGAGAGTGACAGAGTACAAGAGGACATAAGCAGATGTTTTCATAAAAGTACAGACAAACAGGGTGGAACAGGGAAAATGAAATGTGAAAGCTGGAAATTTAGTGACAAAAAAGGGAATAAGGAGTTAAACACTAAAGTGGAGGGATATATGCAGAGATCAGGGCTGACTTATGGAGAGAACATGAAACCAAAATTGGGAACGTGCAGGATCCAGTGCCATAATGTGAATGGGAAGGAAGTGGGCAGAGAGGGACACTCAGCAAGGTGGGTAAGAGAGGGCAGAAAAGACTGTGCAGTGGACAAGTCATATGGGAAGAGCACAAGAAGGTTAAGGAAAGGGTTAGATGCAGCAGTTTGGGAGGCACCTGGCGCAGACGGTGAGAAGGACTGCGGATGGTAGAAGTAGATGGAAAAGGTGACAGGTAGAACAGGAATTGCAAGTGATGACAGCTAATATGAGGATAGAAAAGAGGGCTTCAGTGATTGCATTCTCAGTCACAAACATCATCAAGAGTCTTGGCAATTGAGAAAGGAGAGAGCAGGTTTCAGTGAAATTATTCTGAGAGCTTACATTGAGTGAGACGTGGGATCAAGGGACCAACGTGCTTACCAAGGCAGATGATTGGATGAATGCTGTGGTACATGTAGCCACCAAGGATCTCTAAAAGATGAAAGCTGAGCAGTAGAAATCAGGGTCAGGAATGTGGCAGGCAGATTATTTATTGATTTATTTTTTATGTTGATTAGGGTAGTGCACTGTTCATAATGGACCAATTTCTACTACTGTTTGCCAGACATTACATAATACAAAGTAGTAGAAAAACATTGCATTAGTAAACTAGTAGGAAAACAGTAAGCCCAGTACAGTCATTAAAATCAGCAGAAATAATACAAAGTTTAATAATCCTTGTTCTGATAATTTGCCAAAGAGGAGAAATAGAGCTGTGCCATTGGGGAATGTTTGTAAATGATTTTATAGAAGATTTCTAATCATTCTGTTGTGAGGTCTGCGACTGAGTAGTGTAAATTTAGAGTATCATTGTACATTTGACTTTTGTGAATTCTTATATAATGGCAGAATGCTTAAAGCATGAAGAATTTTATTTCTCTGAAATTGTTGAATGAATGACAGCCTCTAATGTTATCTGGGGCCTAAGATTGAGAATGAATGGTTAGTGGTCACAGATTTATTTTGATGTCTTTGTAGAACTATTGCATTTTCAGCATAGGAGGACCACTGCTGTTGCCGGGATTTTACAGCAGCTAAGATATGAGTATTGATAAGGAATCATTGCAAAATGTTTTATGAATGAGGGTTAGCAGAAGGAGTTGTCTATGTTGTTTTTCATTAAGCCAGTTTGCATACTTAATAGTTAAATAATTATGCTTATTACAAGGAGTAATGAAAATGAACTGGCAGATTTTCTTAGAAATAATTAACAATTCAGAGAAGTTCTTCTTGGAGGCATATGTGAGAAGAGGTAGGTCATACACAAACTGTAGTAAGAATATATTTCTACCTACAGAGGCTTACAGTGGCAGGTGCCAGCAGGAGTTGGAGGGAGCATACACAAAAGTGTTGCCTGTACCAGCAGCAAGAACACACAGGAAAGAGGGGATTAGAGTGGAGAAAGGAGAAAGGCTTGGGAGTGAGAGTAGAGTGGAGTTAGTCCTGCCAGAGAGAGTAGCAACATGCAAGGAAAAGGCTTCGGATAAGCTCAGAAAGGTCAACAGTGCTTATTACTGGGTTGGAATGGAATATCTCAAAGAAGATACCTTTAAACATTCTTCTTCTTCTGTTTCTTCTCTCATGCCTCATGTATGCACTTATCAACTGCAGATACTGCCTCTCTCTCAAACATCTGCATAAATCCCCCCATGACTGTTACAGACACTCAGACTGCACCGCTTCCTTATACAGATCTTGCATGAAGAAACAGTGCACTCTAGTTACTATAAATGATAACTGATAACAAATTCTGTAAAAAGTTCTACAGTAATTTGCATTCCTTAACTTTTACCATATTATATTTCTTCATTGACCAAACCAGTCTGATCTACCTCTCTCCAGTATATTTCTCCTTTAGACTCTTTTCCTTTATCAATCAACTCATCGCCTTTTCACCTTGTTCTTTTCTTCTACCTCCTAGTTTTGTCTTGTTTGCTTAATATTATTGTTAGCATGCAGCTGTTAAACTGAATCTGCCAGATTTTATTTGTGAAATCAAATATTTATGTCTGAATCTCACAATATTGTATTCAGGTTTATACTGCTTTGTTATTTCAGCATAACTCAAAACATAATTGTCATTGATCTTTATATTATAATTTCTAAAAACATCTTTGTTAAATCATTACTTTTCAACAACATAATTTCTTATACATTATAGAAAACAAAACAAACTGTAATAAATTTCCATTATTTTTATTGTGCAGTACGCATATGTTTTCTTAACAAATTTCATCCACCACAGCATTACATAAATTGTTGAATTCCTGCCTTTCCTAAAACCTCACTCCACTTCATGAATATTTACTTTGCGCATTGTTGTGTATTTTCCTTGCGGGTATGGACACAGCTGTAGAAAGCTTTGTGATTCTCCTTTGCCTGATAAGCAAATTTTTCCTTCAAATTTAGCCTTTGAAGTATTAATTAATCCTCTTAGCTGCCTGCTTTGTTCTTCCTAAGCTTGGCCAAGATTTTTTGTTGTTGTATAATGGACTGATATTGTGATTCTACTGGGGTGGCTTGTCTTTTGAGCTTGTCTTATTCTTAATCCAAGGGGGCACAGCTACAGCTTACTCTATACAGCTATCAATATGGCTGCACAGGAATTTTGTAAATAGCACAGCATAGGCTATGGTGTGTACTAGGTTTGGGGGTGGCTGGAGTTTAGCCAACGTGTCACTCAGCAAGAGAGAGAGGTTAGCTTTGGAATAGTTCCTAAAGGTTTTTGGTTTCTCTGGGTCCCCGAATTTAATTTTTATTTTAAGAAATACTGCTTTATAGTCAGTTCTGATGAGTGAGGACATTACATTAAGTGAGGAACATTGCACCCCCATGTTTGTGAGTACAAAGTTAAGGATGTTTGTACCCCTGGTAGGAGAATGGACCAACTGTTCCAGAATGTTGGTATGAGCAAAGTTTAGGAATCACTAAGCATGTGCTTTAGAAGTGGTGTAGGATTCCCTATATCTGTAGAGGGGTAGCTGACATCATATTGTATTGAATGGTGAAGGACTCTAGTACATTGAGATACATAGTATGGCTTTTCTGGGACATGTAGGGGTGGCCTGTACATTGCAAGGATATGGTATGAGACCCTGTTTATGGTGAGTTGCACATGTATGCGTTCTAGTGCATCATACACTTTAACTAATTTAGATGTTACATTGTTTTTAATACAGACTGAGACTCCTCTGCCTTAAGTTCCCCTCTTGTGCAGTAGCTGGTATAAAGGTGTGGAAGGCATTATAACCTTGCACTGCTGCGGTACTCTCCATGACTTTAAACCATGTCTCTGTTACTACACAGTTGTCTGCACTCTCCAGGGAGAGGAAGGATTGCAGGAAGTGGACTTTCTTGTTAAGACTTCTAGCATTGAGTAATAACACCTTCATATATTTCTTCATACTTTAGATTAAGTTGGGACGTTTATCAGTTTTTCATTGCCTAAAAAATGCACTATGGGGGTGGAAAAGTTCTTCACTAAAATCCGAAAACCTAGAGGGGTAAGTGCAGACCATCCCAGGCAAAGCAACATGGTTTGTCCACCTTGTCTTCCCAGGCCATCAAATATTATACCCCCTTGAAGTGACACCAGAAGTTAAGCCAATTGTTAAAATCAATACTTTTCTGTTGGTAGTGTGGTATATCATCCTTGGAGAAGGTAGATGCTGCTCATTGCTAGGCTCATACCTGCCTGAGATACATAATCAGTGAACCCAATCATGTCTCACTTCATATGGTCGAGAAATATGTTTCAAGTCATTTACATCTTGTGGTTCGATGACCTGAATGTTGTGTGACTTGATGGATCCTAGCCCCAGAAAGGCAGCTAACCACGACTCTGTCCTTAGTCTGTGTGCCTCACTATAGAATCAACAATGACCAGGAAATTTGGTTCTGCAGATTTTTGCTTTAAGGGCTTAGCAGCAGAGGTTGGATACAGTGTTATTATGTGTAGTTGTGGGTGATATTTTAACAGATTGTTTACATGCTGGCTGAGGACCCTTTTTTTGATTGTGCTGTGCAGGAGGTCTTAGTGTTTTAGGAAGGTTACCTGTAAATGCTTCAGCATAAATTCTTTCATATGCAGGGTCTTTACCCTGTGCAGTAGGCATGGTGCAAGTGTCACTGACAATATCCATAGAATTAGTTTTGGTTGTGTGAGAGAGTTTTGCCTCCAGCATTAAAGTGTATTTACACATCTCACATACCTTATCTGTTTTACTACTAATAAGTGGGTTGTGAGTGTACATGAGGCAATTGCTGCAGTACATCAGAATAGTCATCTCAACCAGAGTGTCCACATAGAGAGTCTGGAAGTTCACAAGATCTGGTCAACTAATTCTCAGTCATAATTTATGGCAACCTTTCATTTGAAAGAAATATCCAAAATATGTGTGAAAACTGTTGGAAAAGCTTGATACAAAGGAAGAGTCAGGATTCTCTTTTTTTCTACTCTTCATTCCTAAGGATGGTTTCGCCTCTAAATTGTAAAATGCTACTTCCATTTCACTATAAGCAGGCTTGCATAATTTCACTGCTAAAATTCACTAACCACACTTTACCTGTCCAATACCAAACGTACATATCATTACAAAAATTGTATTATTCTACAATTAAATCATGTTCCCTGCTTGTATAGTTACAGCCCACTTAGTGCTGCACATCACGGATTCAGAGTTTTCTTCAGTGCTGCGACACCCATTTAAAGGTTGAAACATAATATGTGTAATGATCCTTTTATTAATAAGGCAACAGCATTCAACACCATACACCATTTGCTCCTGTGGAAAAACTAAAAATGTTCAGCTTTGGGCCCAAGGTAATATAGTTAGACCTGGCTTCAACAATTGCTCAATAGGATTTTTCAAGTATGTTAATGCATCACTCTCTCTGATAATGGGACATTAGTGGGGTACCTCAAGTCTATGTTTTAGGACCTATTCTTCTTCACTCTTTTTTTAATAACCATAACATAGATCTTCCAAATCTGAACTTGAGAATATAGGAAAATGACGTCCTTTTCCTTAATTCTGGGGACCGAATCTGTGATTTTTCCAAACCACCACACTGCAACTTTCATTTACAGCAGGTTGAACAAAGCAATTATTAACCTTAACAAAATCTGCAGTTATAATTTCTGAAAGTGCTCTTAGCTTAGAAGGTACCTGCCCCATACATTTCTTTATTTTTTTCTGCCTCATAAAATGAAAAGACAATGGATCCTATCCTATCTTTTAACTGGTAACGCTATAGATAGTCATAGATAATTTTGGTCAAAATAGGAATTGCTGCTTTATCAATTCTCATTTTGTCAAATGCTGTAGCAGTATATTGGCAGTGTTTTACTGAGAGATCATAGAACAGTGGAGAGAGGGAGTTTGTCTTTTTCTCCAATGTTGTTTAGTCTTGGAGGAGGAGCATAACAATTGTACCCAGTGTGTGTGTGTGTGTGTGTGGGGGGGGGGGGTCCCTGTCCCTTACAAAAATACTCTTTTTCTCAATTTTTGGTTGTTTTGAAGATATACTCCATCAATGGTTTTATGATAGGGAATGTATCTCAATGAGATGGTTTTCGACTGTTGTATTCCTTTTAAATATACAGATCAAGCAGAGGTAAAAGTTTTAAAATAACTGTCATATGGTCTCATCCATATGAAAGTCAAACTTTTAAAATTTTGACCATCTGATGGTGACCAATATGTATATATTTATGTGTGTATATATATATATATATATATATATATATATATATATATAAATATATATCTACGTCTAAACTTTGAAAGCTCATATAATCGAACTTCAGTTTCGCGAGACAAAAATCGTGAAGGTTTAAATACCCGAATGGCAGATTTTTCCCAGGGCAAGTAAACACTTGCCCAAACTTCAATGGAACACACACCAGAGTTAATAAAACCCACCTAGGTGGGGGGATACACCCAACACACAGTGAACTTTTCTTCTTTTTAGGAAGTGAAATGTTGATTTTGCTTTGTACAGGATTCAGTCCACTGTCAAGGTTTAAAGCTATTCTATTTTACATTCTTGACAATAGTAAGTGAGATATTGAGGCAGAGGCACAAAAACATTATTTGATAGAAAATAATTTGAATGGTAGTTTGCCTTGAAAGCTTTTGCTGTTTTTGGCCTTAATGACCATTTATATTTTAAAAGTAGTTTTACAGACTACATTATGTATAAATTATTGTATCATCAAATAATTATTTTGAATGTTTTACGTGTATTTTATTTACAGAGCTCTAAAAATATGTTTATGATGGTATTATCAAATGTTTTGTGTGTATTTTATTTACAGAGCTCTAGAAATATGTTTATGATGGCATTGTCAAATGTCAAATGTTGGATGAAAGTGTGTTTAGCTGAACTGCATTTTCCTATTTAAAGTGCTTGAATTCAGGTAGTTAGTTGGAAGGAATTATCCGTCAAAAGTTCTCACTCTGATAACTTCTTTTTTACTCCCTATTAAAATATTTTTTAACAATGTGGGTGGCAATTGTGTTAAGACTTTACATTCTCTCATACTTTTATTAAGTCACAAAACTATTAGAACAAAATGGAATCTGGTTATTACACATTTAAATTAAATATTAAAGCATGTGCTTTATAGTTATTTGTGGTGGTCTCCTATAGGTGCTTTCATGCTAGTAGCTCACAACACACCTGCTTGCTGCCACTTGCTTGAAAAGTAAGTGCTCAAACCTCTGTTAGCTCAATGTCCAGTTTTTACATAGTCCTCCCAACGCGCAAACCTATAAAATGAAATGTATAAAAACTAAATAGCCCTACCACAGTCTAAACTCTAACCTTAAAAGTCATGCGCATGTTCCCAGTCCAAGTCCTCTCTGCCTTACCCTAAGCCTCCACTCCCCCTCTCTAACTCTAAAGTCCCCTATCACTCCCTAAACCTAAATCTCCAACCCCCCTCCATAAACCTAAATTGCCAGATTTTTTCATAATCCTAAAATTTTCCTCCTGCTCTGTAATCTTGAAATACCCTTCTCACTCCCTAAACCTAAAGTCATCCCCCTCCATAAACCTAACCCCCCCTTCACTCCCTTCCCATGGCCACATGCCTGAATTCATATTCAAGGCTGAGTGTGAACAGCAGACAATGGCTTTTAAGTGCTTGAGACGTGAGCACCTGTAATGTTCCCCATATTTGCATTCATTCACATAATATATAGTGAGCATTTGCTAGAGTATTCGCAATGTTCCATGTAGAATAGGCCACTTTCATTTAACTGGCTAGTTATGCAAAAATTATGTAAAAATAAGAAATATGGAGATGATCTTACTTAGATTCAGCATGACTTCCTTAGGACATGAGCTAGAACAGAAGTGAGGGAAAGGGTGACAGTCACCTGATTCTTACAGACACCTTCGGTCTTAGGATGATAGCCAGGAGAATACTCCCATTCTTAATGAGACCCAGGTTACTGATGATACATCTAATCTTTTTCTTCAGGAAAGCCAAGGTGCAGTATCATAACACAGTGACAAAGTAGGACAGCTTACAGAATGCCGAGCCTCTAGTCATTATGATTAGTAAGAAGCACGCGCAGTGAATTAGCCCCCAGAACAGGAAGTGTGTGAAGCAAGCATGCTCAGATCAATGTGAATTTATGTAGGAAAACTGAAAATGGAGTAGAACTGATAGTAGAGATTTTTAGGTGGTATGAGGAGAGGAAAGGGGATTCAGAAGAAAGGATAGGCCACACCAAGTTACTTTAGGCATGTTACTTTCACAAAAAAAGTGAAGGTCTATAATAACTTGTAAAAAACTTGCTGACCAAGAGGGTTTCAAAACACACAAATTAAAACATTCAGGAGAACTGATAAGACTAAGTAATCACAATTTTATATTGCCCCCTCCAACTTAATTCTCTTTACGTGAGTGACCCATTGGCTAGCAAGACAAACTTTCAAGTAGAACTGAATCAGGAAATTAAAAGCAGTGGAGAATAAAAAATGGGGCTCCTGAAAATTAATTTGTCAATGAGTGAATACAATTTTTTCTAGAATTAACATAATATGCAAGCAAGTCATATTTCATCCTAGAGTGACTTTTAGTGTTGTCAAGAACTACATCAAAAGTGTCTTGGAAAATGACAGAAACATCAAAAATTATAACTCTGTAGGGACTAATGATAAAAAAGTAAGCATTTCTGTGGACAAATACAGATCTTACTAACTTTGAAGACCACATGCAAAGATGTCACTTATTCAGTTATGTTGTCTAGGTCAAGAATGACCCTAAACTGCAATTCAAGAAAAAGATTATTATGATGAATGTTTCAATAAAAAGGATTTTATATAATTTATATGTAGAGTAACATATTGACTATAGTAACTAGGTACGGTGTTTTTAAATGTATGTTGCTGTGTGTAGTGTGGAAACATTCTTACTGCAGTTAGTAAAATGCTCTGTATTAGTCATTAGTGAGTACTTAATTACCAGTTACCAAGCTATAAAATGGTTAAGAATTCCATAATAATTCTGTGTTGTCTGTAGTAAATCCACTGAGACATAAGAGCATATCATGGTAAAACATTTGTTATTCAGAATGACATAGTTATGCAACTGCACTCGTACATTCTCTGTGCAGCTTTAGTGTGAGAATATAATGTCCTGGTGAATTTCACCAGAATGTATTTTGCTGTGCGAGCCAGCAATGCGCTTTACAGGGGATTTTCTGTTTTTCTTCACTCTGGTGAGACCATGTGGTTGTTATATATAATTTTGGTGGGTACGGGTGACTTGCCTCCCTGCAAAAAAATATTTTTTGTTTGTTTTTATGGGTTTTCATTTAACCATCTTCAGCATGTGATTTGCAATGAATGGTGAGACAAAAACTGGTGCTTTATATTCACACAGGGAAACCATTCAGAATAGTATTGATAGCTACTGAGATTACACAAGAGCAAATCTAACATGGCAGACTACCAAGACTAACTTTATGTATATCAAAGCAGAAGAATCTCAGCTGCCTTTACAACATCCAGTCATTAGCTCTGTTGCATTGTAGAATGTATTCTAACTCCATGCGGGTTTCTTGTGATCTCATGTGCGGTAATTTTCCATTTGTACTACAACAGCAATAACAACAACAACAACAACCCTCTACTTGTTACAGAACTTGTAATCAAAGCAAGGACAAAATACATTAGTAGAATGTTCATATTTCTAACTGTTTCTCCTAGGCAAGCAGTATTCCATAATATTTCTTTGTCTATAATAAAACAGAGTTACATCTCCCATATACACTTGCAGTTTGAAGTTTTGTTAGAATGTTTCATGGAACACAAATGTATTTTCTGTCTTAGTTTGCTCATAAATAATTTTCACATAACCCAAGTTTATTTTCTTGCCTAGCTTGCTTAGAAGTAATATCTGAAATACAGAAATCCATTTTGACAGTTGTAATGTCTAGAGAGAATCTCTCAACACTACGTTTTCCAGTTCCAAGTGTATCTTCTTCAGAGCCTATGGTCTGAATCTTCAGTTCTGTCTTTCTTAGTTCTTCTCTGACTTATGTTTTGGACTCTACAGCCCTTCCATTTTATACTCTTTTCACTGACACCTGTGTATAATTACCATGATACCTCGAGTTCCACATTAAGGGGTATCTGCCAGACACATAACCAGTGCAAATAATACTAACTCAACTAATGAAAACAAACATGAATATGTGTGTGTGTGTGTGTGTGTGTGTGTGTGTGTGTGTGTGTGTGTGTGTGTGTGTGTGTGTGTTTATAATACAATGTATTTTTCTAGGATCAGATAGACAGTGCTACTCAAAAACTGATAGGATGTTTATCAGACAGGCTTACAGAAACTAAATATGAATGTTAACTTCTTACAAATAGAATAAGTTTGTATTACATAAGAACACTATCAAATTATGAAGGGTAGCCTACTTGTAGATGAAGAATGAACGCTCAAGCTTCATTTGCCTGACATTCAACTCACCGAGTATCAGACTTCAATCATATGAAATCATTGTTGGTGAGTTGTGATGTCAGTGATGCCGTTATTCCTTATTGGGGAGTTTCCCCCTTCTTCAAGTTGGTTTGACTGTGGAGTTGGTATATATAAGTTTTGGTTTCAGGGGGCTTGCCCTCTTGCAAAAGAAAAGTGTTTTTCTGCATTTTTTTTTCCAGAGAATGCAGTTCCAGCATTCTGATACTTGATGCATTCATTTTGATCCATTCATGGTGGAAGCAGTTAGGAGCTGCTTACTAGGAATGTTACTACAGTGGTAGTTATAAAGTTATGGAACAAAAATGAGGACCGGGTAAAGATAAGCCAAGGATTTTCACATTTTCAGTGATAACAGGAAGAACAGAGCTGAGTGGTGTGGCACTGTGTTCATTCACTCAAATTGTAAATACAACTAAGAAGGGTAATGGAATTTGACAAAACTGACTTGCCAAAACACTATGTGCAGTGTCTGTAAAAGACCATGAGAATATATTAGTTGTTGCCACATATGTTAATTTTGATGGTAAATTTAAAGGAACTCACTATAATGTTGAACTTAATTCAGTTTGATGTATAGTGAAAAGAGCTTGGTGAGGTTTTAAATCCTCTGCTAAAACATAATGGAAAGCTGACACATCAACATCTTTTTAGACGCTGATAGCCATCTTTTTGAAGGATCAGTATTTTGCACATTTTTTCCTACTTGGCAGTAGAATATGCTGCTTATCATTTGCATCAGCATTTGTAAAGATAATTTGACAGCAAGGTACAACACACATATATCTTTATCTAAAACAGCCATACTATGATAAGTTCTCAAGTTACTTTTCCAGGTATTAATTAGGAAGACTAGTGAGAACTAATGATTTTAGCCTGCCGGTGGTACAGTGGTTAGCATTGTCGCCTTACAGCAAGAGGTTCTTCGGTTCGATTCTCGGCTGGAGTTCCTTCTGTGTGGAGTCTGCATGTCCTCCCTGTGGATGCGTAAATCTTAAAGACATGCAGGTAGGTGTGGGTGTGCCTTCCATGAAGGTTGGGCATTGGGCTGGCAACTCGGCACCATAAAAACCACTGACAGTCATTAGCGGATCGGTGATCCACTGTGGCGACCCCTAACTGGGAAAAGCCAGAAGAAGTGAGAACTAATGATTTTAAGGAAACAAACATTATACAGATCGATATGCATTAAAAAAATCCTGCATTATATTGGGACTAGAAGAAAAGTTGAGAGAAAACTAAAAGGATTCATTACAATAGCTGAAGTCAGAATACTTATGTATGACCAAAGGACAGGGAGTGATACTCTATAATTAACAAAGAAAATTCCAAGAAAGTCTAAGGCCCAGGATTAAAACTATCACAATGTTTAATAGTAATAATAAATATGAATAATAAAATGCATAATGTTAAACTTCATACCTGAAGAACATGAGAAATATAATGCCTTAAAGAGATCAACAGGGAAGTCTTTCATGAATGGGATCTTGTCAGACCAGGTAGAACAAAAGGATGTGTGTTATCTGTTATGAGAGGTGGAAAGCATTACAAACAACATTTATAGCAGATGACAGCAGGGAAAAAAAGAGTTACTGGCAGAGCTGAAATATATAGAGGAATAATGCAAAAGCTTTAGAACAATGAACTTAGCATCTCTTGTGTATGCTCAGCAAAGCATAGTAATTATGCTGGAATTAATAGAATGGAATGAAATTCTTGGAAAAAATAATTAAATGTCAGAAAAGGCACAGGGGAATAGCTTGTATTTTATAGTAAGAATCTTAAAAAGTATGGGAAAAGAACTCTTAAGACACCAAAAGGTCTATAACAACCTTCATCTTCAGCTGTACTGTTTGTGGTGTATCTCACCACCCCTCCCAGAATCAAAGACCCAGATAGGCTAATTCAACATTGTCTGTAAAATTACTGAACTGCTTCTAGGGAGAGTTACATAGAGAATAAATGAATACATATTTTTACAAATTCATGTTGACACTATCCACTCAAAGGGTCTTACAGTGAGTTAAGTAATTAAGTCTAGCCTCTCACAGTGTTACTGTACAGGGACAATCATTATCATTCCCTTGGCCAAAGACTGAGGCAACTGAGGTAAGATTGCCCAGGATTTTTTCTTCATTGGAAATCTAGGAAGAGTTAGCTTCTTACATTCACTGCACAAGTTCAGTTTGGTGCTTTTCAGCCAAAGTAACACAAGGAGAATAATTAAATCATTCACACCTTGTAGTATTTTTGTATAAGTATCAACACCTCCAGGTTGAAACTACAGATAAAATTATTTAGAATTTCTTTTCAAAGTGACTTCTGAACTTCTACATCTAGGAAGAACTGAACCAAAAATAAATAAACACTTCACCTAGTCTATGCAAATTCAGTTTAAATAATAGCAGAATGAATAAAACATTTAAATAGTGCACATCTCCTTTTGTTTTAAGCAGGAACAGAGATGTATTAGCAGTCAGCTCTTTGATATTTTCATTGTCAGAACTTCATATCTGCAATTTGGAAAACTACATTTTGTTCCAGAAGTTAATCTGTAAAATATATCAGGTGTACATTATAGGATATCTTCATTTTTATGTCTGTGATACACTTGAGTATAATTTTAATGCTTTGTTCTATCATTTTCTCTTCGTCTAATAATTTTAATGTAAGGATATTGCTTTAGCATGGAATTTTAATCATTTTTGTACATGTCTGTAAATAGTTATATTTTGCCTAGTAAAACGGTTGTCAGATATATTGTTTTCCCTGCTGTCCCATCTGTCTCTACTCTCAATTCTTTTGATGTTTTTGTTCTTTCTCTTTTTATCACTTGCTTGTTCCTATCTTCTCTCACTCACACCTAGATGCACCCCTTGACTATGTCTTCTCTGAGTTTTTTTATAGTCTGCTCCTTCTTTGTCCTCTAGACTTTGTATCTTATAAAACCTGTTTTCTAAAGTAAAGAATCTCAGCATACCACCATACCTCTCAACCTCCTATCACAAGAAATCTAGATAAAGCTAAAATTGGAGGGGGGCAAAGGCCCAAAAATAGGGACAGTTTTTAAATATTGCTCTTATAAACTTAGAAAGTTGCTAGACTAAAACATTTTTCATTAGAATTATTTTTTTGAAGGTTATGAAGTCTGAAACTCAAATGTATTTCATTATGTTCTGACTTCAATCCTCAATGATTAGCCAGGAAAGCAAAAAAATTATGAGGAACAAACAAAAATAAGAGGCAAAAATCTGGGCATTCTGCAAAACCTGGACAGTTGAGAGGTATGTCTACCACTGCTTCAGGAACTGTTCATAATTACTCCTATTTTGTGAAAATTTGATGAAGTTTTTCAGCTGATCATACAAGCATGAGTTTGTAGTATAAATAACTAGTGTTTTAACTGCTTTCCCTGCTTCTTCTTTGCAGCTAGGACCATCACCTCCAGTCAAAGCCCTAGATGCAATTAACAAGCATGTCTGATCTTCTGTTCCTAAGAGCAATTATACAGAAATTAAATGCATATTTCACCTCTAGTATGTAATTACAGCTTGATACTTTCCTGCCAAAGGAGTGTAGAATGGATAAAGTCACTTTGTGGTCACTCATATATGTAGCTGCATTCTGTAAGCATGTTTCCATTCTTATCTTGAACATGACCTCTTGCCATTATGAAAATTAAATTCTGCACCAGATGCTTATCTTCCAAGCATATTAAGTGCTACCTTATATTAGTTCTTTGTACCTGGTTACCTGATAGACTGAGTGTTATTTTAATGTTTTGAACTGGGTTTTGATCCATAAATAATTGTGTGCAAACTGTTGTCCCTACCTTCCTGAACTTATCTTCCTTTTATTTGTTGTTGTTTTAACCTACTTGCAATCCAATCTACCCAATCAATTGTCACCACATCATCTGTGACATATTTCCTGTCACTTTTGAATACAGTGCTCATTCGTCACCTGGAGCATAATTCCTATTGACTAGCACTTATCCTCTCCTTCCAGTCATCAGTTTTATAACCATTCATGACCATGCATTATTTCATTTTCTCCTCCACGGTTCAAGTACTTCTAGCACACCAAAATTACATCTAAGGCCTACTACTGTTTAATTGTAGCTTACACATAATATATCTTCTCTTAACCAGCTAATGACTCAGAAGATTAAAAGCCTTTACTGGCATATTAATTACACTGACTCTCTCAGCTCTTCTCTTATCTTTCAAGGAAATTTCATTTAGTCATGGCTGTCTTCTCTTTTTAAAGACATAGATCCCAACCTGGTCAATGCCAATGTCAGCATCTATCTGTCTCTCTCTGGTCACTGTTATAAGATGTCATCTTATCAGAAAGATCCTTCTTCAAGCTGTATTTCTTGTGCTCATCTTACCTAGTCTGAAGTTACTCCAGTATACCAACTATCTTTAATCCTAATAGGCACCCTTCTCCCTAGCCCATCTTCTTTCACTAACGTTTCCCATCATGCAATCATTGTCCATCTTGATTTCTCTTTCCCTACTCCATTCAGCATTTTCATCTATTCCTTATTCCTCCACAGATCAATAACTGCTGCTCCTGCATCTTTTCATGTGTCACTCTATGTGTACAGCCACCTCCTTCCTTTTTGTCTCTCCCACATGTATATGAATAACTACCATTTTTGGACACTGTTTCTCAGATTTTGATCGTGTCCTACAATATCACTGTTATGACTATATATGCATATTATCTGCTGTCAACGCCATGCTATACAACCCTCTTGTTTTATTCTTACTAGAACTCTGAACCATATGTACAACAGTCTTATCTTGGGAGCCCAGTGGGTCTAATTTTCTAATGCCATATCTCCCAAGCACCTTCCCACATTCTCTCTTCCTTCCTTAGTCTTTTCCCTACTTAATTCCATTTTAATGGCCTTGTTTCCTATATTCCTTGCAGTTCCCTTATACAGCCATTTAAAATTAAATCCACCTCCTCTCCTTTTGAGAGTCCATCTTGTACATTCCATAAGATGACTGCAACGTCTGACACTGGCCCTGACTGCATCCCAGTTATCCATTTATTCTCAGAGAACTATACCCCTGCATTCTGATAACAAGGTGCATACTCTTTTCCCCATCACAAATGGAGATGCAGCAAACTTTTAAAAATGTTTTTTTTTTCAGTTGTACTGCTGTCACCTCTCTCAAAAGTATTTGAAAAAAGTGTGTATTTACAATTACTTCATCATCTATCAAAGCACAACCTATTTAAATTCTGTCATCATGGTTTCTATCCTAGAGACAACATGGACAGTACCTTGCTCAGTTTTACAGTGTAGCTTAGGTACTATTGATACCATCTTTCTTAAACTCTCCAATGCAGCTGACTTGGTTAGCCACGATCTCGTACTCCACATGCACTCAAGTTGTAACATACCTTTACTGGTTGTCAAATAGTCTGAATACTACGTACAAGGGAGAACTAAACTGGTCTATGGGCAGGTGCTTTCTCCCTAAAGAACAGTGTTCTAGAAGGCATGTGTGAAGGGTATATATATTAACGGCTCTTCCCCTCACATGAACCAAATATCTGAATACTGAAGTAAAGCTGAACTTGTAAACTAGACAGGTGACTCTACCATATATGTTTCCTTATTGACTCTACTTCTGTTGAAACAAAACTACAAATCATTTTGCAAATTTTAACTCTAGATGAAGGATTCTGTAAAATACCCCAGCAAAAGTAAAACAGAATTTTCTGTAATGCTGTCTGCAATCAACAAACCTCAGTTATTACCCTAGACATTTGACTTTGTGAAACTGAGCTCAGCCAAACACCTAGGTCTAACTGTAGCTTGAGAATAGGAGCTGCTGGCCATATTAATAATATTATATCATGCCTTCACAGAACATGTTTTTTTTTTTATTTTATCATTTGCTAAGTGGGTAAGTCATCTGGTTCAAGGTTCTTTTTGTGTACAGCATGGGCCATAAGGCAAATACAAACACATAACATACTTGTGTACATTTACTGGTGTACAGATAAATACAATAGCTACAGTGAATATATACTACAGCAACTGCAGTCTGTATACCTTTTTACAATCTCTGGAGGTTTACAAAGTCTGATTCTTGGTAATGCAATGTAGGAGGAGGTACATTTACAGACATAGTTGTATCTGTGTACTTATTTTCATATGGTAAAGTCATGAGCTTTTGTAATTTCAGTTGCAGTTGTGGCACTCACATTATCCAGTGTCCTTAAAACAATTATTAATTTATATTTGTTTACTGGAGTAGTGCACTGATCAGTGTTGACCAATTTCAGTTTCAGCCTGGGAAAAATGCAAAACGTTTCCCAAACAAAAAATACAAAAGTTATAAGCACTAACGGAATAGTTCAGACTAATTACATGCAAAAAAAAAACTGTGTACATACATTCCAGTGAACAAGCACAGTGTACTGCACAATCAAGCAGAGTATAATGTACAATATATGCAATAACTTCTAAAGTAGGTCAATCATCTGTGAATCTTGAGAGAGAAAAAGAGACACGGAAATGAGATAGGTTAGGTGATACAGCCTATGATGAAGCAGGAATATTTGGCTTGGATGAAGAAGTGTTTTTGAGTTGCATTCTGAATATGGAGTAAATGTCAATTTCCTTCATTTTGATAGGGAAAACGTGCCCGAGTAGAAGCCTGTGAGGAGAAAGCATGTGCAGTGTTGTGGAGTTTGGTTCTTGGGGTAATCAGAGTTGGAGTAGCTTGTGACTAGTGTCTCAGGTTGCATGAGAACTGCGGGGGGGGGGGGCGAATGTGTGAAGTTAGAGTAGTTTGTAGAACAGGGATCCTAAATGTAGCAGATCTTTATTTTATTTTATGAATAACCATTTTGCTTTTTCTAAGGTGATACGGTTATGCTCACAGAAACTTTAGTTTGCAATGAATCAGTAGATGCTGTTAGAGATATTCTGGAGTAAGGCAGTGTTTTTCTTGGAGGCAGAAGCAAAAACTGGGAGCCCATATTCAAGGTGAGAAATTAGAACTCCTTTGCCAATAGTTCCTCTGGCTGGTTGGAATCTTTTTGGCCCAGTAGAGGAGGGAGTTTATTTTGGCTCTCACTTTGTCTATGTAGAAATGGAAGTTTAGTGACTGATCAAGCTATAGCCCTAGGTACTTGAAGGTGGAGGCTGTCTCTGTGGCATAGTTGTGGAGTTCCAAAAAGCATAGTTTTGGTCTTGCTGGGGTTGATTACTGGTTTATGAGTCATTGGTGGGGCTCATGTAAGTCTGACTGGAGTTGGCATTGAATGTTGGTGTGAGAGTGACCTGATTGGTAACCAGCATTGAGGATAAGTGGGAGATGGGGGAAGTCACAAGGAAGTTTGTTAATGCATATGGGGAAGAGGAAGGGGGCAAGAATGGATACTTGTGGTAAAGCTGTGGTAATAGGTGCAGATTCTGATTGAGAGGATCCTATATTAACTTTGAAGTGTCTGTCAGTGAGGAAGTTTTTAAACCAGCGAGCAATGTCTGGATTGATACTAATTTCAATTAGTTTGTTTTGGAGAACATAGTTGTCAGTGAGGTCAAATGCCTTTTTTCAGGTCTATAAATAGGGTGCTTGTAAAGCAGACACTATCTGAATTTAACATGATGCCATCAGTTAGAGACCAAAGTGCTGTCATAGTACTTTGTCCAGGCCAGAATCCATGTTGATTGATGGAGAGCAGATGGTATTGCTGGATATAGAGGGATAGCTGGGTATAGACATATCTTTTTAAGACGTTTGCCCAGAATTGGGAGGATGGACAGAGGATGGAAGTGAGAGATATGTTTTGTTGATTTGCTTTGGGAGTGGTTTCATTAGGGCAGTTTTCCAAATCTGTGTCATGATGTTTTGTATGAGACACAAATTACATATGTGGGTGAGAGGAAGATACAGATGACCTCTGTAGTGATATATGAACCAGGGGTTTATATTGTCAGATCCAGGAGTGGTGTCAGTGGAAATATTTTCAAATAGAATAGAGACTTCTTTGGGACATATGCATTTGAAGTTGAAGAGGGGAATGAAGGATGGTGGGGTGGGCAATACATGATCTGTGGGGGGGTGGAGTTTATTGATTGGAGATTGCTTAATTTGTTAAGGAAATTCACTTGAAAAAGTTTTGCTGTACCACACTGAATGGTGTTTGTGGGAAGGGTGTCATGATGAGATTTTCTTCCTCTAAGTAGGTTAACCTCTTTCTAAAAGTGTTGGGGGAACGTAAGAGGGTAATTTGTTCCTTTGCTTCTTGGAGATTTCTATTGTGCCCTCCGATAGCCTTCTTGGCTAGGTTATGCAAGATTATAAAGGACAGTTAGTTGTCAGTTGAGGGGGGTCCATTTCCATTTTTGCTATACTTCATCTCTTAGCATTAAAAGATGGTTGAGTTCATTGGATTGCCATACAATTTTGGTGGGTTTATACTGTCTGTGGATAAGTGGGAAGAATTTGTCTTGCAGCTGTAGTAGAAAGTCGGTTAGGCTTACATCTGCTGTATTAGGGTCATATAAGGAGACTATAGGGTTCCATTTGAGGGCTGTGAGAAAGGTTCTGAGTTTTTCTATATTTTTGCTTCTCTGGTTTCTGAAGGATTTTGATATTGGTGGTAGTTTTATATGATGGTTAACAACTGTAAAGGTGATTGGGTAATGGTTGCTTAGTGATGGTAGCAGAATGTTTGTGTTAGAGTTTGGTATGTTTGTAATAATCAGGTCAAGTGTAGAGTGTATGGAGGACTTACATCTTCATGGTTCTTTTATGAGTTGACGGAGACCTAGATATGCTAGGAAATTACCCATATCAGATAAAAGAGGGCCAAAATAATTAATTTATAATATTATTTTATTAAATTACATTTATAGTCTTGCAGCAATTATTTTTAATCCTTTTTTAAGACCCAGAAGATTGCCCATAGAAGTAATATTAGTTGTAAGTCTGCTCCAGGATGCTAGGGCATGTTTGTTGAAGGCTGTTTTTATAAGTAGCTAAAGAAAAATATGGCCTCTGTAATTTAACACAGTCCTTGTCTTGCAAAGAATAAGGTTTATTCTGTATCATAATCGTATTTGCTAAAAATCGAATACACTGTTAAATAAGTAGCTTGTAGGTTAGGGTATTTAGGAGATATGGTGATTGGGCAGTAATGGGAAGGCATTCGGCTTTTTATATTACTAAGCAGTGATATTCTGCATATTTAGTTACGTGGTTGAACCTTAACATTTTATTTTCAACACTCGTAATACTTCAGCTGTTTTAAGTTCAATGTAAGGCTGTAATGATAGAGCTTGGCCAGACAGTTCTAAACATTTTTGCTGAGTTGTGACAGGTAGAAAGTTGCCCTAAAGATTTTTGATGGTTGTTGTATTTGTACATCCCTTTTGAGAAAGCAAAGGTTAATTTTTGAGCATTAATGACCAGTCTGTTAGAGCACCAGTTTTAAATTAGTGCACCAGTTTCAAATTAGTTCAGTCAGTTATCTGCAAACTTGTTCAGCCATAAACCCTTAACATTTGCTTTGACCTCCAATATGTTAATGCTAAAGAGGAGTGATCCAAGGACTGAACTCAGGGATATACTACTAGTGAACCATGTTTTCGAGGAGGCACAGTGATCAACCCTAATTTCCAGGATTGTATTTGTAAGCAAATTTGCAATTGATCAGTTACATAAGGTTTTAACATTTAGTTGGGAAAGTTTATCAATGAGTGTGGGATGGTGTCAAGTGCCTTTGTACTAGATATGCATTGTGTACTGATTTGCTCTCATCCATTGCTTCAATAACCTTATTGAAGAAGCCAACAATGTTAAGTAGGCAGGATCTGTCTTGGAGTGAGAGTTTATAGATTATCTATGTCTGTATTAATTAATTCCATAATTATCCTCTCCATTGTCTTACAGATTAGACTTGCAAGTTTTCTGGGACTATAATTTGCCAGGTCAGTTGATTTCTCATCTTTTTGCAAGAGAATGACTGTTGCTGTCCTCCATTTATCTGGCATGAAACCTGTTTGGAAGCTGACATTGAATAATCTCTGTAGGGGGGGGGGGGTCTGGCAAGTCATGTCTCAGGCTGACTAGTAGGCAGCCCAGTATGTTATTCAGCACCATAGAAGTAGTGTGCTTGATCTTGGATAGTGCCTTGAAGACTTGTTATTCAGAGATTTGAGGGGTGTTATGAGATCTGGGAATATGGGGGAGTGATGTTTGAACTAAAGTTGTCAGTAGTAAATTGGCTATGTCCAAGTATTTAATATCCTTTACTTTTATGTGCAGATCAATAGTCACCCCAACTCCTACTAAATTCCATATGGATTAATATTCTACCCTACTCCAACAAACTTACATATGCATTGATATTCTTCCCCACTCTTACTAACCTCCAAATAAGTAAATAATTGTCTCCGTTGCTACTAATCCCAATATGAAAATTCTCTTCACTTCTAATAACCCCTGTGTATAATATAATTGCCCCCACTGGTATTAACCTCAGTGTCTGTAAATATTCACCCCAGGCCTATTAACCTCCATATTGATAGAAGTGTTCCCCCACCCCTACTAAACCCAATGTAGATTAATATTCACCCCCACTCCTACTAACTACCATATAGATCCCAATTTGCCCCACAATTACAAACCAGAGTATGAATTAATATTCCCCCCATGCCTACGACCCTCAATATGGATTAATGCTACACTCCTACTAACCCCATATAGATTATCTTCCCCCTTTGCTACTAACTTCCATACGGATTAATATTCTCCCCATGCCTACTAACCTCAAGATGAATATTCTCCTCACTCCTTCTGATGCCAGTTTAAATATTCTCCTCCCAGTGCTACTAACCCCAGTATAGAATAATCTCTCCTCTCCTACTAAACCCATATAGATTAATATTCTCCCCAAATCTACTAACCTCCATATGGGTAAAAAATCTGTCCCTCTCCTAGTAACCTCATTACAGATTAAATATTCTCACCACTCCAACACTGTAGAAATTAATATTCTCCCTTACTCCTAATAACCTCCAAATACTAACCTCAGTATACATTAATATTCTCATCCACTCCTGCTAATTCCAGTATAGATTAATATTTTCCATTGCTCCTATTAGTCCCCATATAGATTACTACTTTCTATACTCCTAGTAACCCCCGTATAGAGTAATACTTCCCCCTAGATCAACAAACCTCATCATGGATTAATATTCATGCCTTCTCCTACTAACCCAATACAGATTAATATTTTCCCACACTACCACTAACCCTCATATAAATTAACAATTTCTCCACTCCTACTAACTCCCATATTGATTAATATTCTCCGCACTCTTTCTTACCCTGTATAAATATTTCCCCCACCTTAACTAACCCCAATATAGTTTAATATTTTCCATTACTCTTACTAACCCCCCATATAGATTAATATCCCCCACTCCTACTAATCTCCTTTCAGATTCATATTCTCCTCATTACTTCTAAACTCTATCTAGATTAGTATTCTCTTCTGTACTAACTGTGATATAGGAAAATATTGCCAGCCCAACTATCTGGAGTTTTCTAAATAATTCTGTGCCATTTGTGACTATTGATATGATATATACAGAACTGTATGTTATGCACTGAGCTAAAACGTAACCACAGCATGCCCTTCTGACTTAGAACAGAAATGCATATAAATGTATGATGAGATGTTGTCCTATCCTGCCTTCATTCTTACTAGGTTGGGGTTTCCGATCCTATCCTTGGATCTGGCTCAGCTTTTATTTCCAAGCTCGAGGCTCTCTGCCAGCTTGTGGCTAAATCCCTATCCCAGCATGCACTAGAACCCACCCCAGATCTTGTTTGCCGCTAAACAATATTGGGTGTTTGTCTGCTAGCTCTGGCTAAGTATTATCTTTCTTTACCTGTTTTTGCTATTTCAAAGTTACGAATTTTTCATCTGACATTTATCTTTAATAGTGTGAATAAGTGGCTAGTTATTGTTCCGCTATTGTGTTGTTGTAATTGGAAGCCATCTTTTGTTAGGCCTTGCTTTTTTCCCTCTCCTGGCTTTTATTGTGCACTAAACTGTTAAATATCTGTTTTCATTCTAATTTCTTGTTAGTGTTTCTATCGTAGTTTTGTTATAGCTCGTTTAAGTTAGAGGACTGTAACTCAGCCCATTTAACTTAGAAGGGTTTTTGTCTTGTTATTTCTGTTTGTCCTGGTCAAAGCCTGTTTAAGTTAGAGGGCTTTGTCACTTCCCCTTCCCTTGTGTGTTCCCCCTTTTTTCTTTGTAGCTTCACCTGTTTAAGTTAGAGGGTGTAGCTTAGCTATAGAGCTATCCAAAAAAAAAAAAGTTTTCTATTCTGTTTTTTTCTACTGTGTAGTTATTCTTCAAAATGTCTGGCAAGGAATCAAAACCGATGGGTTTCAAAAAATGTGACAAATGTGGAAAGAAAATGCCCCTGAGTAATAAATACACACTTTGTGTTTATTGCCTTGGGGCCATCCATCTCTAGGAGTCATGCCATATTTGTCATGCTTTCAGTCATAGAGCGCTCCAGGAGGGGAAAAACAAATTAATCCTGAAAAGGACTTTAAAAAAAAATAACCTTCTCAGAGGCACTGGAAGGAGGTCTGGATTCATCCAAATCTGACAAGTCTCCCTCTTCTAAGTTTGACTAGTCTGATAAATCTAGAAAGAGGTCTTCCTCTTCAACTTTATTGTAGCTGACATAAAAGATTAAAAAATTATCTTCCACGGATCTGAAGGTTATCATATCTGACAAACCTTCATCCGCTCCAACACCTTCTGCCTCAGTGCCGGTTGAGAACCAATCTCCCCTACTCTTAAATCTCCAGTTTTACATAGGTCAAAATCCCCCACCTCCTTGACTCAGTCTTCTAGGAGTCTATCAGATGACAGTGTGGATCGGGTGATGCAGAAGCTCTTAAAGACACCGGCGCTCCAACCTCAAGGGCTTTGGAACCCACAATATCATCCTCTTCTGCTCCGATTCCTCTTCTGATCCAACCCCTGGCTTTGGAATTGGAAGATCTGGAGCTGGTCTTAGTGGAACCATCGGATCTGAGATGTACTACAGGTTCGATGGATTCAGCCGTGGCTCAGACTTCCTCTGCTCCATCGGAGCTGGAGGATTCTAGGAGCCGACACTCTGCAGTCAGGTCCGGGGGGGGGGGGCGAGTTAGATCGAACATTTGTCGGATCCCACTTTGCCTCTTGGAGCCTCGGCTTAGCCTAGTTCGGCTCCTACTTCTGCCTTGGGTCCATCATCTTTGGTTCTGGGGATCCCTTGGCTCCTACTTCTGCCTCGTGTCCATCATCTTTGGTTCTGGGGGTCCCTTGGCATCTTCGGATCCAGGGATATCCTCGGATAAGGGATGGGGGGCTTTTGAGGTAATGAGGAGGGTGCTGTCTCCACAGACAGGTCCACAATCATCTCCAGATATTCCCCCCTCTAAAGCATTGGTGTCTGCCTTTATACCCCTGCATCCACAGGGATGCAGAGATCCTAGATCTCAGGATGCTCCACAGGGCACACCCCACTCTTCTAAAACCTCCCCAGAGTACCCTTCTGAGGAGGTCCCTCAGAAGAGACTGTACAAAAAGAAGCACTTAGACTCCCCAGAGGAGTCTATCACTTCTGATATGGAACTCAATGAAGCTGAAGGGTCCCAATCTTCGCCTCCTGATGATGTTTCCTTTGGAGACATCCTGGAAATGCTAAAGCAGAGAGGTGGCTGGAAGTCCAACAACCCTTCCCTTTGAAGGCTTTTGGATCTCACCCTTCCACGTCTTGCATGTTGCTGCCTTTCGATGAACTCGGCTTAGTTTCTTGAAAGGCGTAGGAGTCCCCTCAGTTGAGCCTATTCCTAGGAGGCCAAACAAATTTATTACATCCCCTTGCGGACAAGGCTTTTCTAAGGGAATCCCAGTAGATGCTATGGTTCTGGCGGTGGCCACCAAGAAGGAGCTCAGAGAGACCTCTTTTGCTGTCCATCCCCCGAACAAGGAGTCTTAGACTATGGACAGGTACGGAAAGTGCATTTTTTCTTCAGCAGCTTTTTCTCTCAGATCACTGAACTACCTCACTCATTTTACAAGACTGCAGAGAGATCTCCTGAAAGAGCTAGGAGATACTCTCCAAGGTTCAGTAGCTGAAGGGGTTGCAGACAAAGCATCCTCTCAGATCTCTACCTTAAATTCAGTTGTCAGCACCTCCATGAGACTCATTTCATGCAGCAGTTGGGGCAAGTAGAGCAGTGGGTACTGGAATTTCCCTAAGGAGACATTCTTGGATGTGCTTATGTGACTTTGTGGAGCTCTTTAAGTCTTCCTTTGTAAATGCTCCATTTAACGGCTTGTCCTTATTCAGGCTTAAGGTAAAGGACACAGTCACCAGGTGTGAACAAGAGGGAAAAACTGTGTCTGCCATAGGAGTCAGTTTTTCCATGCCTACTAGACATTAACCCAAAGGTCAGAGAGGTAGTGGTAAAATGTGGTTCTGGAAATCTCAGAAATCTTTTCAAGACACCCATGGTGAAACTTCTCCCAGAGGTAGAGGGGGGAGTAATAATATAAGACGCTGATCTCATGGCAGACAGGGTCCGGAGAATTAGGGTGACAGACAATCTTTCTTTGGTAGGCCCTTTCAGTGCTCCTAAATGGAGGCCAGACTGTTTAGCTCTGGAGGCAGTCAGGGGTCACCTATCATTGTACCTAAAAGCCTGGCAACAAATGACAAAAGACAAATGGGTACAAAATATCATAGCCAGAGGTTACACCATCCCTTTTTCTCTTCCCATTTTGAAGTTAAAAAAGGTTCCAGATGTCCCACCCAGTCAAAAGGAACAAGCAACTCTAGAAATTCAAAAGTTGCTACACAAAAGACTCATTCAAAAAGTCCCCGCAGACCAAATAGGATCTGGAGCTTACTCAAGATTATTTTTAGTTGCAAAGAAAACAGGGGACTGAAGACCTATTCTGGATCTCAGCATTCTAAACAAATCAGTAAAAAAGGCCATGTTCTGGATGGTAGCACTGCAGTCAATACTCCCATTCCTGGGAAAAGATGATTGGATGTGCTGTATAGATCTCCAGGATGCATACTACCACATAAAAATGGACAGGTGATCCAAGAAACACCTGCGCTTTCATCTGGGAGCCAGTCACTACCAATTTTAAGCTCTGCCCTTTGGCCTCACTACAGCCCCCAGAGTGTTTACCAAATGTATGGCAGTAGTAGTGGCTCACTTGAGATGGCTAGGATTCTGGGTGTTTCCATATTTAGACGACTGGCTCCTAACTGCCACAACCAGGTATCTTCTGGTAAAAACAAGGGACACAACCTTGCAACTCTGCTCCCACCTAGAAATTACAATAAATTATGAGAAATCTGCATTAGTGCCCTCTCAGAATGTGGAATTCATAATGGCAGAATTAGACTCAACACAAATGACAGCAAAACTCCCACCAGAAGGATCCAAGTACTAAGACATCAGGTGACGTACCTCTTGGGAAGGAAGAAAGCCCAAGTAAACATGGTTCTAAAAGCTCTGGGAACATTGCCAGAGCGAAAGTCTTGATCCAACTAGCACGTCTGCACAAGAGAATTCTTCAGTGGCTGCTATCCATTCAGTGGTCGATGCAAGAACTTCCAGTACCCCACAAAATAATCATCACAGAAACTTACACGAAGGATCTTCATTGGTGCATTTACTCAACTCAGTTGACTCTAGGTCGACCATTTGTTCTTCCCCAACCAGCGGCCACAGTAACCACAGATGCCTCTCAGATAGGGTGACAGTGGCATTATCTGGGAAAGACAGTCTAAAGCACCTGGCAGGTTCACGAGGCCCACTTGGACATCAATGTCCTAGAGATGAGAGCAGTGCTTTTAGCACTGCAAGCATTCCAGGACTCTGTTCCTCTGGGAACTATTGCAGTCCAGACAGACAACATGTCAGTTGTATGGTACATAAACAAACCAGGAGGAACCAGATCTTACCCCCTTTGTTGAGAGGCCCTGAGAGTATGGAAATGGGCAACCTCTTCCCAACATTTTCTGGTAGCAATGCACATCCCAGGGAAATCCAACGTAATAGCAGACAGGCACAGCAGAATGATTCTGATGCCTCACAACTGGTCCCTAAATCAAGAAGTAGCAGAAAAGGTTTTCCAAAAATGGGGACAGCCTTGCTGTGATCTCTTTGCGACATCCATGAATGCCAAATGCAACAGCTACTTTGCCCTTATCCCCCTTCCAAGGGATGCACTTGTCCATGATTGGTCCCTGGGCCTCCTCTATGCTTCCCCCCCCCTTCCCACTAATTCCAAAAGTACTCCAGAAAGCAAATAATTTGGGAAGGGTCTTGATACTCATCGCTCTATACTGGCCTCATCAAATCTGGTTCTCCTTCCTATGGCCTCATCTTCCAGAGGAGCCATGGAATCTGGACCCAGTTCCAGACCTTCTGACGCATGCATCAGGAATGGTTCCTCCATCCCTTCAGACCCTCAAACTGACAGCTTGACTGCTCCAATTCCAATGATAGCCATGTTTCCAAACCTCTCCTCTCAAATTAAGCACATTTTAATCTCCTCTCATAAGGCTTTAGCAAGGAAAATATATAAAAGCAAATGGAAAAGATTCTCCTTATGGTCTACTTGCAATAATATCAACCCTTTATTTTTCTCCAATCAGTTTCATTCTGGATTTCCTAGCAAAATTGTTTAATGATGGAGCTGTTGCAACTACAATTAGAGTTCAGCTAGCAGTGATCACCGATTTTCATTTTGGAGACTTGGGCTCCAGTATAATGTCTCATAAACTATGCAACGCTTTTCTTAAGGGTACCTTGTTGTTAAGACCACCTATCAGAGACCCTCCAACACCATGGGGCTTAAATTTTGTCCTTTCCCGCATAGTTTTTCCTCCATTCAAACTAGCACCATCTTGCGAATTAAAATTCTTGACTTGGAAAACCATTTACTTGATAGCAATCACCTCTGCTAGAAGGGTGTCAGTGTTGCAAGCTTTGTCCACAAAGCCCCCATACCTGCTTTTCCATAGAGACAGGGTGTTCTTAAGAACAAATCCCTCCTTTTTGCCCAAGGTAACTTCAGAGACAAATTTGAACCAAACTATAGAATTACCGGTTTTCTTCCCAAATTATGGAAACAAGGCAGAATACATGTTACATCAACTGGATGTACATAGACAATTACATTTTTACTTATACAGAACTGCAGAATTCTGAAAATCTGATCAGTTATTTGTTTCTTTTTCAGATTCAAAGAAAGGATCTTCTGTCTCTAAGGTTACACTTTCTAAATGACTTTCAGACTGTATAACTTTTATCTATATGTCTCAAAATAAAAAACTTCCAGGAATAGTTAAAGCCCGTTCTACAAGAGCAAGTGCAGCTTCATCAACCTTTTTGGCTAAATTACCAATTGATACCATTTGTGTAGCAGCAACATGGGCTAAACCACATACCTTTATCACTCATTACAAAGTTGATTTGGCCTCCAGGAATAGGGCCTCCTTTGGGTCCACAATTCTGAGGAACATTCTCCCTTGAGCTACTCAAGACTGTATGTGCCAGTGATGCTGTCCCAACCTTGTAAGAATGAAGGCGAGATAGGACAACATCACAGAAAGAAGTTATGTACTCACCATAACGTTCCATGTGTGTTGTCCATCTTCGCCTTCCCTTCTTTACTTCTAGGAGACCGAGTCTATACAATTGGATTAGCATTGTCCTCTGTCCTTCTTCATCAGCCTCTACTTACTACATTGAAAATACTTATAGCCTTATAATTAGTGCAAACAAGATCTGGAGAGGGTTCTAGTGCATGCTGGCATAGGGATTTAGCCATGAGTTAGCAGAGAGCTTTGATCTTGGAAATAAAGGCCGAGACAGATTTGAGGATTGGATCCAAACCCCAATTTAGTAAGAATGAAGGCAAAGATGGGCAACACACATGGAATGTTATGGTGAGTACATAACTTATTTTTTAACAGTAGAAACTAGAACATAAAAGGGTTAACTTGCAAAACTTCAAGAAAAATAAGTTGAAATGAAACTGCTTTACGACTGGGCCGTAAAAGTTCTCTCTCAGTTTCAGTGTAGCAGACAAAATGTCTAGAGCTAGAAGTTGTTGTATTGTCTTGAGAGAGAAGTAATTATGTTTAAAATGTAAAAGAGTTTTATTGTTTTATGACATTCAGTAACTGCAAACATCTCAGAGAGATGTATTTTTCACACAGAGATGTTAAATTCTGTTAGTTTCTGTTATAGCCTGGGAACTGAAGTCAGGTGGCAAAAAGTGATGCCATCCAAGCTAACCCAGCAGTAATATTTCATATTAATGTAAAAACTCTTGTGCATTTTGTACTTTGTCTTGGACCTAGCAAGAACATCCACTCATCATCACTCATCTGCACTTGCCTTACTGTAAGTAAGATTTAGGGAATAGTATCTCTTTTAGATATAGATAGGAATATAGTAAAGATTAGTTTAGATGTTTTCTGTATTTACTTTAGACTGTCCTGCAATGTTGTTTTAAAATATTGACTGTGATTTTGAACTTTGAAGTTACTGTGTTGATTTACTGAGCATTGTCTTGTTCTTTTATTATTTATTATTAAATATATTTAAACCTGTCTTTGTGGCTGATATTTTGAGACATATTTAAGCTCTTAGAGTACTTACATATGTATTTGGTGACACTGAACAGGCCACTCCTAAATAGTCTTGCAAGTCTTGGTCAGACTACCATTTGGATTAATAGTAACACTACACAGTAGGATTGGACACCCTTTGTTAAGGGCCTTAAAAGTAGCTTGTAATAGTGGTTGGTGGCAGTGTAAACTACCTTTTAATCTGGGCAGAAGGGGGCATAGCTAGTAAACCTGTGCCAGCCTTGCCCATGTGTGTGTGTGTGTGTGTGTGTGTGTGTGTGTGTGTGTGTGTGTGTGTGTGTTTGTATGTAAATCAAATCTCACAGTGTGTGTATGTCAGCTACTTGGGCAGGAACATGAAGCACTGGTTGGACAGAGAGGGTGCTGGAGGTTTTAACTTCACCACACAGCTGAGATCTCAACCCTATAGCTGTGCCAGTGGGGAGTCTTATTGGGGATCTGGAGAGAGAGGGAGAAACTAGCCCCAGGCTGACTGTGATCTCTGTGTGCTCTTAAGGTAAATTGCACTTTACAGTGTGTGTACTTGTCATCATCCCAGTCTGTAAATCCCCTAGGTGTTGTCAGTGGTGAGGATTGAGGCTCCTTGATTACTGGACCAGTGCAGGGGCGTCACATATTAATTGGTTGGCAGTGGTGGGATATCCACATGACATATTAATTAGGTGACAGTAGTTGGATATCCACATCACATAATTATTGGTTGACAGTGGTGGGATATCCACATCACATATTTATTGGCTTGTAGTGGTGTGGATATTGAATTCCTATAGCCTGTGTATAGTGGTCACTGAAGGTGTTAGTACTCTCAATCAGCCATGCAGTGAACATTCGGAGTTTCACATCACAATTGTTTTATTTATTTATTTATTTTTTTGTTAGCTTAGTTAGTAAGAGCGAGCAGGCAAGCATGTCAGCAGAGGAGTATGGCAAGCTGACAATTAGCCATTTGGCTGAAATATGCCAGGCTAAAGGACTGGTGCATGCCAGCCTGACTAAATAAGACATGATTGCAGCTTTAGTTCCAGCTGCATCACATGAGGAGTTCAACAAGGCTGGCCTTGGAAATGTACAACTCTCAGAAAATGGACAGTTCAACATTTCCACAGTGAACTTAAAAATCCGTCTGGAGTTAAAGAGACTTGAGCTGGAGGTCAAGTGTTTGGAAATAGAAGCAGCAGAGAGACTGAGGAAAAAGAGAAACTGAGGCATCTTGAGGCTGAGGAAAATGAGAAACTCAGACATCTAGAGGCTGAGGAAAATGAGAAACTGTGACATCTAGGGGATGAGGAGAATGTGAGGCAGAGGCAACATAAAAAGGAGATGCTGATTCTTTGCCAGAGTCATGGAGATAATGGTGAAGGGAGTAACTGAACCCTGGAAACAACAAAGGTCAGTAATTTTTTCCCACAGTTTACAGAGAGGGATAATTTTGATAGTTTCATTCATATGTTTGAAAGGGGTATGTAAACATTATAATGTTGACCAAGGGTTCTGGGTACATTTCGTTACCCCCTTACTCCATGGTAAAGCTGTAACTGCTATTTCTAAATTGTCTGATACAGATTGCTTAAATTATAATATTGTAAAAAAACTGTCTTTTAGAATGTTTAAGTTAACATTTGAAGCTTATAGAAAAAAGTTTTGTGAGCATAGATGGAAGGCAGATGGAAGTGTGTGTGAATATATTGTTGAACTAAGCACTTATTTTCATAGCTGGGTGAGTGAATGTCAGGTCACCACTTTTGAAGGGCTGGCAGACCTTTTGGTGAGGGAACAAGCCCTTAGCACTTTGCCTGAGGACATGAGAATCTGGTTAGCTGATAGACAATGCACTACTGCAGAGGAGTTGGGGAAGAAGGGAGACCTATACCTAGCAAGCAGGGCATCACTGCACAGGAAAGGGACACCCAGTGTTGCTCATGGATCTAAGGGAACCCATGGTGGGCAGCCCAGACTGCCTCAGCAGAGTCTGCCAGTAGCAGGGGAAGCCACTAGTCCATGTACTCATCCAGGACCAAGGGTTAAATGTTTTAAATGCAACCTGCGGGGCCATGTAGTATATAAATGCCCATGGAGGCAAGGTGGGGAACAAAAGGTGGGAGAGCCAGTAAGTGGGAATGACAAAATGCCACTGGTAAGTTGTCTCAAGACAACAAGTGTACCAAACTACCCCAAGAGGTTATATGCTATCTTAGTAGATGGGAAAGAGGTCACTGCTAAGAGAGACACAGCCGCTGATCTAACCATTGTGAAGCCTGCAATGGTTACAGAGGAGCACTACTTGCTTGGGCAGTCTACTCCAGTCGGAGCTTTAGGAGGTACCCCATTCCAAATAATTTGGATAGGGTTCACCTTGACTGGGAGGGTGGAAAAGGAAGCCAGCAAGATGTCCTGATAGGGAATGATTTTGATAATGCAGTAATGAAGTGTTCATGACTCGACCATAAGAAAGAGACTGGGCAAAATGTCATGCATGGCAGAGTTCCAAGATGAAAACCACTGCTGAAAAAAAAGAACATAAAGGCTCATCTCACTTTTGCCAAAACAAACATTTTGAGGATCCCCAAGACTTTTGGGAAAATATTTTGTGGACTGATAAAACAAAAGTTTACCTTTTTGGGAGGTGTGCATCCTGTTACATCTGGTGTAAAAGTAACACAGCACTTTAGAAAAAGAACATCATGCCAACAGTCAAACATGGTGGTGGTAGTGTGATGGTCTGGGGCTGCTTTGCTGCTTCTGAATGCGGATGACTTGCTTTGATTGATGGAACCATGAATTCTGCTCTCTCAAAAAAAAATCCTGAAGAAGAATGTCCAGCCATCAGTTCGTGACCTCAAGCTGAAGCGCACATGGGTTCTGCAGCAGGATAATGATCCAAAACACACCAGTAAGTCCACCTCTGAATGGCTTAAAAAAATAAAATGAAGGTTTTGGAGTGGCCTAGTCAAAGTCCAGACTTGAATCCAATTGAGATGCTGTGGCATGACCTTAAAAAGGCGGTTCATGCTAATATGGCTGAATTAAAACAATTCTGCAAAGAAGAGTGGGCCAAAATTCCTCAACAGCGATGTGAAAGACTCATTGTCGGTTATTGCAAATGCTTGATCGCAGTTGTTGCTGCTAAGGGTTGCACAACCAGTTATAAGGTTTACAGGGCAATTACTTTTTCACATAGGGCCATGTAGGTTTGGATAGTTTTTTTCCTTAATAAATAAAATCATCACTTAAAAACTGCATTTTGTGTTTTCTTGGGTTATCTTTGTCTAATATTTAAATTTGTTTGATGATCTGAAACATTTAAGTGTGACAAACATGCAAAGAAATAAGAAATCAGGAAGGGGCAAATGTGTTTTCATTGCACTGTGTATATGTATATATATATATATATATATATATATATATATATATATATATATATGTGTGTGTGTGTGTGTGTGTGTTTGTGTGTGTGTGTTTGTGTGTGTGTGTGTGTGTTTGTTTTGCTCTTATTAATGCCTTCATTACTGTATGAGCAAAATAAGGAATCAAATGAACTGGGTGAGCAAATTTTTATTTCCAGTGTTACTTTATCAGACAGTTACAGCACAGTATTAGGCTATGAGCTGTTAATTAGCTGCACGCTGTATTCAAGGACTTGATTATCTTAGCCTCTGTTGGCCTACTGTTTGAGTCTGAGCAAATCACCTAACCAGTCAGTCTTCCTGGGCTAACTGTAAAAAACGTCCATGCGGATAAGTGCCTTGCCTCATTTAACTTATTAATACCCAGCTGGAGTGGAATTTCACATTTCCTGACACTGCAGATTTCCTGGCTTGACAGCTTTAGTCTGAACTAAAGCCTGAGAATGCAGTCAGTTCTGCAACCTACCAATAAACAAATGTATATATCTCAAAAATTGTAAAAGTTACAAAAAAAAAAAAAAAAGAAAATGATTGACTTCAACAATTGGCTAAGCTTCTGGTGTCATTCTAAGGGGATCCAGTATCTGTTTGCTTGGGATGACATGGTCGACAGAAGACGATGCTTTGCCACAGATGGCCTGCACCTGTCGCCCCAGGGATTCTGGATACTGGCTAAGGCTCTTGCTGCCCCTATAGTGCCTTTTTTAGGCAAGGTTCAAATAACAAATTCACCACCATAACAGGAACAGGCAATCAAAAACTGAGGGTAATGCTATTCAATGCTAGAAGTCTAAATCTCAAAATGCACTCACTCGAGGCACTCCTTAAAATGGAGAACATCAATATCTGTGCAGTGACTGAGACCTGGTTCAAGGCTCCAGAGAGCACCCCTGTACTACCAGGCTATAACTCATACCACAATTTTCAGCCATGTAACCCGGACCGAAACACCAAAGGCGGAGGTGTGTCCATATTCATTAAGGATATCCACACCTCCAGGCTAGTTGCTCAGCATAATGTATCCGAGGTTATCCAAGTGCAACTAACTCTGGGCAAAACTGCAATCCAAATTATAGCTTTCTACAGATCCCCCACCATGCCCCAGGATTCATACTCCTCTTTTCTTGATGTACTGGAAAATATTAGGGTTCAACCAAACACCCTAATAATGGGTGACTTCAACTACCCCGCCATCAACTGGGAAAACTACTCGTGTACCAACTCCTTAGCTCAATACTTCCTGGAATTCATAAACTCCAATGCCCTGGATCAACTTATCCACACCCCCACCAGGGGCAACAATATCCTTGACCTAGTCATTATCAGCATGAGTGACCGGTGTTCCACACCTGAAGTCAACTCCTCATTGGTCCAATCTGACCATAAGCTAATCACCCTTGATATCCAAATCCCGCCCCCACCCCCCATTAAGGAAACCACAGTAAAAAATTTCTCCAAAGCCAACTTCATGCTTCTTAAGACAGAAGTGGTGAACTTCATGACACCCATGCAGATGGACAATACAGTTACAACTGCTGAATCCTACACAAATGCACTCTATAAGCAATTACACAAGTGCATGGATTGTGCTATCCTAAACAGAACCAAGATGCTATCCTCCAAAAAAAGGAAGCCAATCTGGTGGTCCCCTGCCATAAACAAACTGTACAACAGAAGGAAGAAACTGTTGCAAAAGAGAGGAAAATCCCATGAGTGGAGGAGCTCCCAGGTCAGCCTCAGTAAGAAGTTGAGATCCCTTATAAGATCCTCCAAAGCTAGCTATGAAAACAAAATCACCACGAATTCCAAGGACAACTACAAAGCATTCTATAGCTATGTCAAGAATCTCGATGGCAACACCCAGATCTGCTCTGAGTTACAGCACAAACGCAAGAAAATTACAGAACCAACTGATATTGCCAGCATCCTGGCAGATAGGTTCAGTGCTAACTTTACCCCCTCTCACCCCCTAAAGGGCCCATATCTATACAGAAAGAATGCAGAGTCCCTGTAATCACAACTACGCAGGTAAAAGCTGCACTCTCTAAAGCCAAAAACACAGCATCCATGGGACTGGACAACATCCCAGGCTGCGTTTTACACGAACTTCAGAACAAAATGGTTCCCCACTTAAGCACCATGTTCAATAATAGCCTTGCATCAGGCTTTGTGCCCACTGAATGGCTTACAGCAACAGTTATCCCACTCCACAAAGGGGGAGCCACCACTGATCCTGGGAACTATCGACCTATTAGCCTGATGAGCCTGGTCTGCAAGGCCATGGAACATATCATCATGGAACTCATAAACAAAGACATTGGTAACCACCAAACTCTGGATCCCACCAAGTTCAGGCTTGTGAAAGGCAGATCATGCCTCCTGAACCTGATCGACTTCTTTGAGGCAGTCACCAAAGCCGTAGATGTGGGTAAGGTGGTTCACACAGCCTATCTTGACCTCGCCAAGGCTTTCAACACCATCCCCCTTTCTGGAATTATAGCTAAACTCACTAAACTAGGTATAAATCCCTACATCACAAGATAGGTTACCAACTCGCTCACTGACAGAACCCACACTGTAAAAGTTGCAGACTCCAAATCTGACCTCAAAGCAGTGACAAGTGGAGTACCACAGGGTTCCATCCTGGGACCTCTCCTGGTTGGTATCTACTTCTCTGAAGTACAGGCTAACACAGAAGGCCTCTGGCTAATGAAGTTCGCAGATGACTGCAAGCTAGGAGCCATAGTCAAGTCCCCAAATGATGTGGACATCCTACTGAAGAGCCTCGCTGAGACAGATGCCTGGTGTCAGAGCCATGGCCTCAAGCTGAATGCCAAAAAGTGCAGTGTCATCCTCTTTGGTAAAAACTCTGTACCCATGAACTACCACACAGGCAGCAATCTACTTAACACCAAATGTGTGATAAGAGTCCTTGGGACCCAGGTGGACAGTAGTCTCTCCTTTGATAGTCACATTGTCACAGTAGTCAGAAAATCCTTCTATGTGGCACTCCTCATCATAAAAGGGTTCTCATCCAGGAAAAAAGAGGTCATTGTTCCCCTCTACTCAACACTCATTAGACCCATTATAGAGTACAATGCCCCTTTTGGAATGTACCTCACAAGACAGCTGCAGCAGCTGAAAAGGCCACAGAAGTACTTCACAGAGAGGATTACTGGCCTCAAACAAATGCCCTACACTGACCGCCTTAATAAATTCCAGCTTTACTCCATAGCATATCGCCTACTCCGAGGTGATCTCTGCCTAACATATAAAGCTATGTCAAACCCAGAGCTGTTGGACATGCTACGCCTAAAGAAATCCCAATCCCTCCGAGCTACACACTCTAGGGACCTACACCTTGTCATCACAATAAACAGGACATGCTGGAGGGATAGATTCCTGTCCCAGAGACTTCCCATGCTCTGGAACAGGCTACCCATCTATGTCAAGCAAAGTTCTTCATTAGCACTCTTCAAGAAAAATCTTGATGAGTGGATGGGAAATAGGAAATACACCCCGGGGATCACTTCTGTGTCTCTGCTTGACAGTGGCACAGGAAAATAACTTTCTTGTATGGCATAAGCCAGGGAACCTTGTTGGCTAGGCTTATGTAGGCCCTTGGGCCGATAGCCTAGTACCTACCTATGAACCTATTAACCTAATATGCATGTTTTCAGTGGATACTCCTCTTTCTAGTGATGATATTAATAAGTTATTTGGACATAATGTGGATTGTATATTGAACAAATAATTAGATAATATGCACATTGTATTACTTTAGTTATACAAACAGCTATTGATATCTACCTAGCTCCAGTAGATAGTCCCTGGCTCTCTATGACATAAATTCTTGCAGATGTGATTTATAATTTGCTGGAAAAAAGTTTTATAAATGTCAGTCCAGTTTTGAAGTATGTATATAATTATCAATGGCATGCATATTTGCATATTTAATGGAAAAATAAAAATGTAGACATCTATAAATCAGTGCTAGTTACAGACCAGCTATTAGTATTCATTTTTCCCAGCATTGTTTATATTTTTATCTGATACCATGGAGTTCTACAAAAACACCTGCTGGTTATAATTATTAATATAATCATTAACATATTATATATATTCATAATATTTCAAGAAAATAACTCCTATTCAAACCAAGCAGATATTGCCAATGTCTTTGCAAGCAAACTTACTGCCAATTTTACCTCCAAGACTTCTATCCAAAGCCTTAAAGTATCTGTATTCCTCACTCCCCCAATTATCTATATAAAAATCATTTACTGGAAGTGCTAACCAAGACCAAAAATGACATTGCTTAGCATTGATTGTCCATGGGACTTGGCAATATACCTCAGTGCTTAATTAACAGAGTCAAACATGCCCTTGCAGACACACTCTTTAAAATGTTTAACCTAAGTTTAGCTACTTCTACTTCCCCTGATGAGCGGTACACTGCAGTGGTGGTGGCTCTCCATAAAGCTGTCCCTACAACTGAAGCACTTAATCATAGACCTCTCAGGTACAAGCCTTATCTTCAAAGCCATGGAATTTAGTGTAATTGACCTCTTGGACTACGATATCATAAATATTAATAGACCTGATTCCCAACAGTTTGGATTTGTGATGGATAGATCCATTGTATCTAGTAAACTTCTGCAGAAAGATTGCTATGACTATTAACAGTAAACTTTGTATCTTACCATGACCAACAATTTTGACACCATCCCAGATAATGGCATCATACAGAAGCTAAATGCATCAAAAATCAACCCACATGTGGACAGATGGATAGCAAACTGGCTAAAAGATAGAACTCAGAAATTGTGAGTTGTGATGCCTCATCAGAATGGATGAAAGTGAGCAGTTTTTTCCCTCTGTGATTGGTGCTGGAACAGCTCTTTTTGGTCTTTACTTCTCATAATTCCAGGCAGAGATAGCATCAGTGGCTCAGCACGTACCACAATTACATTTTATGCTCGAAGACTGGAAGGCTGTGGGTTTTAAGTCTTTTGGATAGCAAAGTTTTCAGATGACTGTAAACTGGAGGTTGTTGATAAGCCTCCCCCTGACACCCAAACTCTCCAGGATGAACTCTCCCTAGATTAATTCTAGGTATACTAAAACTGACAAACTAAATTGTAATTAGTGTAGTATCATCACTTTTGGTAGACAACTCCCCTATCATCATATTGTATAAACAGGACACTACTACAAAATAAAAATGCAATCAGGGACCCAGGGACTTGGATTGACAATTCCCTCTCTTTTAACCATCATGTCACAATGATTCCCAGGATATCCTTGAATGTAGCACAGCTAATTTCCAAATGAATATTATCAAGGTCTACAGAGGTAATCACTTTATTAACATTGATCAGACCAGCTACTGAGTCCAATGACAGTCCTTTGGGGTGTATCTCACTAAGCATATGAAACAATCAAAATGACCCCAACGGTTCCTAACCAAAACATTCACAACCCTAAAGTCCCCTAGCTAAAAAGAGAAACTGGAAGCACTATCCCTTTATTCAGTGTCTTACAGACTTTTGAGGGAAGCTCTGTCTGACTTACTTCAATATTAGAAACCTTGTTGTCCTGGACATCCTGTATTTTGGCAAGTACAATATCTCCACCATTATTACAGCCAGAAACTTAAATATTCACCAACAGATAAATAAAACATAGCAGATACATATGTTTATAACCCTGTTCCTCACAAACTTCTGGAACAAACTATCCCTGCATATTAAGCAGTTCTACTCACTATCTTCCTTTCAACATAGGAATAGATGACTGGATGGGTAGTCATAAATTTACTCTGAGACTAACTGATATGGCCCTCTTGGAGAAAGGAGATGTGGGATGAGTGAGGGTACTGGCATGAGCTAAAACTAAAAAATATTGAAACAAAACCAATGTGTGTTGCTAAATAACATGAAAATACACAAAAGAACACACTGAAAACTGGAGTAAAACTGCACAAATCACGAACCAACTTTAAGCATACCAAACTTTAATGAATTAACTTTTCATCATAAGATCTAAAAGATGTATCACTAATGGTATTGTATTTAATAATTAGTAGTGAAGAAAAATGCCTGTGAAAAAAATTACCTTCACACTCATGTATACGATCAGGGACTTCACCATATGATGCAGCAGCTGCTGTTTCTGAGTCTGTTATAGTAGTAAAATTGAGACTAGCATTGTTAGATGAATAGGGTGCAATTCGACAGCGTAAAACTCCACTGCCAATCATTCTGCAGACCATTGTTCTGCTGTGGCTACCCCTAATGGAAAAAGAAGAAAGGAGAAGTGTTAGATGAATAAATTAGTAAGTCCTTCTTGTCCCACTAGTGAATTCAGGGATTTTTTTGTAAATTGTTCAACATAGTTAGCAAACTCATAATACTTAGTTCCTGGATCACTGGAACTGGATGAATGGTAAGGTAGAGCAGTTCCTATCCCCCTCCAGAAGCCATCGGATACTTCAAACTACACAACAACTAAAAAGTATTGAAGCAAACCAATGTGTGGTACAAAAAAAAAGTTTTGACATATGTGTATCCCCGATGAATATGATCCAACATTACTTCACTATATTCATCTGTATTGCTTAACATGCTTCCATAGCTTTTATGTAGTCATGTTCATCAATTATAACCAGTCCACCACCCTTATTTGCTTTCATACTTCTCAATTCCTTCATACTTCTTAACTCTTCCAAAGCTGTCGAAC